>NC_133619.1:396855907-397110907 GCF_048593235.1 Sminthopsis crassicaudata | reverse complement strand
TAAAAGGAGACTCAGAGTGAATGCCTATTAGGGTAATGGATGATAGCATCAAGGTCTGTCCTTCTGTTCCTTTCCTCCCAACTATTTAAAATGTCAAATAGAGGCTGGAACTTATTCTATTCCAGAGCTCCCCTCACCCCACTTTGGTTTCCCAGATCCAAGAAATGTTTGGTAAATAAATCGAGGGCAGTGGTAATAATATACCTGTCAGATAGCAGCAAGCTTCCAATTTCTGCTGTCAGCCAGTCCAACCTGGTCGCTCTGTTCTGAGATACCGCCATAAGTCATCCACTTTTTCTATAGCCATCACAGAAAGGGGGCTTCCTCATTAGCCAGAACAGGTAAAAATAGAACTAAGGAAGACCCTTCAGATAAAAATAGTGTGTATTAAGAAGCATCCCCGAGTGGTGTTTGTGGGAACTCCTCTATAGACCAGGAGCAGTTTTAAGTCCCTATGATACAATGGGGAGCATCTGGAGCAGAATAGTCACCTCAGGATGCTATTCTCCCTAGCTGGGCAATAAGGATCACTTCCATCTGGAGTAGGGGAGAGAAGGGGCTCTCCACAGGCTAGCTCAGGATCTCAATGATAGGAAGTCAGTCCTATCAGAATTGAAATCCTCAGTTTTTCAGGATGGTTCATTGGTTTTGGGAAGAAGCATAGTGCAGTAGAAAGAGCTTTGTTTCTGGAGATAGTAGACTTGGGTTTAATTGTCACCACTGACATTGATTACTCGCATTAACCTTAGATAAATTAATTGATCTCTGAATCTGGATTAGGTGGCTTTTGAGATTCCTTTCATTTCTAGAGTTAAGATCCATTTTTCTGCTTCTAGGTAAGCCTACACCTATGTTATGGTGCATGGATAGAATCTATCCATTTAAAAAAAAAAAACAAAAAAAAAAACTTTCCAGGGGCAGTTAGATGTTGCAATGAGTAGAGACCGGGTTCTGGATACAAGAAGACATGAGTTCAAATGTGGTCTCAAAAACTAAATATTTACTAGCTATGTGACTCTGGGCTAGTCACTTAATCCCAGTTTCTTTCTCTCTCTCTCTCTCTCTCTCTCTCTCTCTCTCTCTCTCTCTCTCTCTCTCTCCCTCTCTCTCCCTCTCTTTCTCTCTCTCTGTCTCTGTCTCTCTGTCTCTGTCTCTGTCTCTCTCTGTCTCTGTCTCTCCTCTCTCTCTGTCTCTCCTCTCTCTCTGTCTCTCCTCTCTCTCTGTCTCTCCTCTCTCTCTCTCTCTCTCTCTCTCTCTCTCTCTCTCTCTCTCTCTCTCTCTCTCCCTCTCTTTCTCTCTCTCTGTCTCTGTCTCTCTGTCTCTGTCTCTCTGTCTCTGTCTCTGTCTCTCTCTGTCTCTCCTCTCTCTCTCTCTCTCTCTCTCTCTCTCTCTCTCTCTCTCTCTCTCTCTCTCTCTCTCTCTCTCTCTCTCTCTCACCTCTCTAGAGATAAATATTCCACCCCTCTATCTATTCCCCAGCTCAAGAGAAGCCAATGATTCGTGTCTACAAGGCTTGTTGTCAAGAAGTTCTGTCTAACATGCCCCCTCCTCCTTCTTCCTATGTTTTGTCCCTATCTTTTTTCTCTGACCTCTGACAAAGAAAGTTGCTAGCCAGACCTAATCTTATCTCTTCTATGATAAAAAAAAAATCCCTAATTATATTTTTAACATGTTTAACATATATTGGATTACTTGCCATCTATGGGAAGGAATGGGGGGGGGGAGGAAGGAAAAAATTTGTAACATAAGGTTTTGCAAGGATCAATATTGAAAAATTATTCATGCACATGTTTTGAAAATAAAAAATAAAGAAAAAAAGATTTAAAATTCCAACTGTTATTTAATCCATATCCTTGGGATATAATGGGATGTTTAAGAAGGACTCTGGGATGAGGGCTTGCACAGCCCTTTTCAGAGCTTCTCATCGACCTTTAGTGTCACCTCTTGGGATGTGTCCTAAAAAGCTCTGATGAAAATATCTAGTCATCCATGGTCTCTCTAAACTAAGGTGGATAGAAAAACTACTCTCATCCAAATAGAGAATAAATTTGGAGCAAGTTTATTTCCATGTTGTTTGAAGAAACCAAAATAAACACAAACAAATTTGGTGACACAAAGCGTGAGGAGGGACAGGCCTCCCTCTGTACTCCTGCTGAGTCTCTGTGGTCGATGCTGCCTGCTTGGTGATAGAAGGATGAGTAACTCCCAGCCACCCACTGAGCTGGGAAGGCATCCCAGAGACTGATGAGCCCAGGAAATCTAACATGGCTTGGACTAACATGATGACAAAGACTCCCTGCTTCTCCCTCTGTGGTCTAGGAGTATGTAGTGAGGAAGTGCCCAGGCCCACCCTCTGAGAGGCCTCTTCTTGCTATGTATGATTTCATAAGTCTATTAATAAGAACTTGGAATTCTATAGCACTATTAAATTTTTCCATTTTTTTCTTTAACATCAGGTTGCTTTTTGTCCTTTGTTCTCGAAGAAGACTCTGACATCAGGGAGGTGATGACATGTCATGTCAGTGAACTGGATTTAAGGGAGAGAGAGCTGTACCTCACTTTCCCCTCCAGCCATCTGGGTCCAGTGACAAGATATAGATCAGGATGATTGGAGGAGGCAGTGGGAGACCTTGGCCTTTTTAAGCTAAGGTCTCTTAATAGGTCTCAGTGTGACCAAAGCAATGTCCATTCAGTGATTAAGGCTAGGTGAGAAATGAGACTGAGAATGGTCTCTTTTACTTAATCAAAAATATGTATGTATATATGTATATGAGTAACTATGAACATATAAGAAATTCACAGTGCTGATGGGACATGATCCCAGAGGGAAACAACTTGTAAGGGTGCTGAGGTGAGAGTAGAAAGTAGTACTTGAACTGAGGAACTGAGTCTTAAAGGAAGCCAGAAAGGAAAGATGAGGAGGAGAAGACCATCCGGCACATGGAGAACAGCCTAAGGAAAGGCTTGGCATCAGGAAGTGAAGTATCCCATCTGAGGAACATTAAAAGGCCAGTTTCACTGAATCATAGAGTTCATTCAAGAAGATTTGAAAGGTAGGAAGGGGCCAGGTTTTGAAGGGCTTTAAATTTCAAACAAAAATCGTGTATTTGATCCTGGAAGTAATAGGAAACTACTGACATTTATTGAGTGTAGGTTGTAGGGAGAAGGTAACATGCTGAATTATCAGACTTCCTTTGCTCAGCTCTCAAGTTATCCTGGATATATCTATACTTATATCCATATCTATGTCTATACCTATCTATATCTAGACAGATAGATAAAGATATGTAACCTGAAGGCATTCAGAAGTCTCAGACTCAGTACCTGCTATGTTGAGTCTTAATATTCAATCTTTCTGAAGCAAAAATTGTTCCTTTTTTTCCTTCTCTTTTTCCTCTTTTCCTCCCTCCTTTCTTCCTTTCTCTCTTCCTTCCTTCTTTCCTTCCTTCCAATACCCAGTCTTAATATTCTGTTTACTTCCATTCAATACTTCAAACCCTACCTTCTTTGTTCCCTTTACTCAGATAGCAGAATAGCTCCCCTACCCCCAAACTACCACAGCTAGTATGCTTGACTTTTGCTATAGCAGATCCCAGCTAATATGCTCTGCTTATCCTGCAGCAGCTGGCCTGTACATTAGGAGCATCAAAAGCATTTCCTTAAAAAAAAAATGTTAATTTTAATGGTAGATAAAATACTGAACCTGAAATCAAAAAAAGCTAAGTTTGAATCCTACCTTAGACATTTACTAGATGTGTGACTCTAGACAAGTGACTTTGCCTCAGTTTCCTCGCCTCTAAAGCAGGGATAATAAATGGCACTTACCTCCTAGAGTTAACGTGAGAGTCAAATATGATAATATATGTAAAATGTTTTACAAACCTCAAAGTGCTACATAAACAATAACTACCATCATTATTAACCCAGAAAGTAACTTCTCAGTCTTATATTAATTATTTATAAAATGGGGAAATGATACTTTAGCATCTTAGAGTTTGTCGGACTTTGTTAAATAGTTTGGAACTTGTGAACATATCTGTCATACAGAGTTTCCCATTGCACAGGATTTGTTGTATCTGGATCAATAAAGCAGCATTAATAAAGGATGACAACAAAAGCTTGAATATTCATCAATACTTCAATAGATTAATAATCTCATTATCGAGTCTTCCTTCCAATTTTGCTATCACAATCCATCCATCACACCATTTTGTGAAAGACTCATCAATATCCTTCATAAAATATCTATGAGAGTTTTTCCAGCTATGTAACATCACCAGGAAAATAACGTGGAAGGGAAGGGAAGAAGGAAGGGAGAAAGGGAGGAAGGAAGAATTTTTGTTTCAGAAAGAAATTTGTGGAACACTAAAAGTACTAAATTTCCCAAAGGAAATTCAATCTGCTTGCTTTCTTCTATTCCATTCTATGTCTAGTTCATTGTCCTTCTGCCAGATGGTTCTATGGGAGTATATGTTAGACTGCATGTGAAAGTTTGAAACGGAGGCATTCTTCATCCACTTGGTTTTTCCTGCATGAATAGTTAGGTTGAAATCATTTGAGTGACTTTTTTTTATCTCATCCAGGAGGTTCTGCAGTGTTCTGGGGCTTGGTGCAAAATGCACCAGTGTCATCTAGAAACAAGCATAGGAGAAGCTTGAGATTTAGAACTGAATGGAACTGAAAGGTCAATTAATCCAACCCCTTTATTTAACAGAAGAAATCACCTAAAGAGATAACTTGCCACTTGGTTGTCCCAAATAACACAGAAATAAGTTTTACCTGTTGCCTAGATGTAGAGATAGAACAGTTGAGATTTGAAATTATGTGTTCTTATTCCACACGCTCCATCCTTGCCATTATATCATGTTATCCCTTAAATGTTATATCTGAGGAACCCCAATGGTTTTGGAAATTTCTCTTCCACTAAATATATCTTTATTATTGTAACAAGGCTTTGACATAAACTCAGATTACCTAAGATAGGGATGCTGCAGTGGCAGACACCATGGACCTACTTATGAGAGAAGATGGTCAATGTTTCTCTATTACTTGGGTAAGAACAGCCTCTTTCCATTGGCTAATTAACCAGAACAGGCTGTATTTGTAAAGTGCCTTTCTTTCTGGCAGTATCCAAAGAGTTGAAGTCCTGATCACCGACACTACAAGTGCCATGAAGCAAGATGGATGAAAGAAAGAGCTGTCTTCCTGCCATTTGGTCCTCTGGCTCCAAGAAATAGGTTCAGGATTGTAGATGTTTTGGTTGTCTTTTTTTATTACAGGACAGAGGAGTCCCTATACTTAACACCTCCGAAGCAGAATTCTAGGCTAAATATTGTTGGCAATCAAATAGGGAAGTCCTGAGAAACCAGAGGGCCTAAGACTCAAGCTCGGGGTATTGAGACTTAGATTGGACCATGCTATATAAGAACTGAGTTAAACTATGGACCTAATCTTTCCTTCCTCAGAAACTGAGGTTGTATGGGGGAAGGAGAAATTAAAAACCTCCGGTGTGGAGGATTTTTATTTGTTTGTTTTTATTATATTTTTAAAAGTGAATATTCCTTTATAAAAGTTATTCTAACTGCTAATTGGTTAAATGGAAGTGGGTTGCAGGGTATCACCTAAAACTGGAAAAACATCATCAATGGGGGCTCAGACCAATGGCAGAGAAATTTGACAACCCTTATTCCCCCTTGAAAAGATACTAGAGAATCTTGGGAGCAGATATTAAGGTTGGGTAAGGGGAAAGGAGAAATTAACCCCTCCAGGTGTGTGGAGTGGTATTTTTTGTTCTTATTATATTTTTGAAGTGAATATTCCTTTGTAAAAGCTATTCTAATTGTTAAGTGGTTAAATAGAAGGGGTTGCAAGGGACCACCCAAAATTAGAGGAATATTATCAATGAAGATTCAGACCAATGGCAGAGAAATTTAACATCCTATATTTCCCCTTGAAAGACACTAAAGAACCTTAGGGGCAGAATACAATGTAACACCTGATGTTGCAGGCAAAGGGACCCAGGATAGTCACTATTACATTATATTAAATTATAAAACATGATATTCATTTAAACATGTTTCTACTTGTACTTCATTATTTCATAAGGTAAAAATCTAAGCTAATGCATATTGGTCACTTGTAAGCAAAAAACTTCTCTATGCTTCAGTTTTCTAATGTTTAATGCCAGTGAATTAGGCTAGATGATCTCTGAGGTTTCTTAGGTGTCTTTTTAAAAATCCCACAATTTAATAATTCTAATGGCAGACTTACCTTAAGTGCTTTGACTGCTCATAACGAGCCCATCAGAATGAAGCTTGATTCCATCATTTACTCAAAAGTCCTTTAATAGCTTATCATCACTAACTAGAAAAATGGCATAATTGTAGCTACTTAGAGGCCCACTTTTTTCCTCTTTGAAAAGAGTAGATTGTGTTCTATCTTAAAATAATTTTGTCAATCATATCAGAGGTCTGGGTATTAGTTAGTGGAACTCTCAAATCTTTAAAAGTTTCCTAAGTTAAGTCCATGGTCACATGGCTACTGAATCAGAGCAAACTTTGAGCCCAGTCGTTTCTGACTCCAAGTCTCAGAACTCTGTTTACCTAGAGGAAGCTGTTTCTCCCCCATTAACTCCATGTGATATTAAAATGGATATGTCTGAAATAAGAGAAGGTGTTGTTTTGGTCCATCTAAAGATGTATTGACTAGTGAGGACAGTTTGATCTAGTTAATTGGTGTTTCTGTAACTGCCCCAGAATTCTTGATTTTTATTTATTTTTATCCCCCTCCTTATTAAGTAGCAAACTTTCTGGATACCTCATATTTCTTTTGGGCTTTGCTAATGGACAGAAGAATATGAGCGTTTGTTGAGTTATATACTGTTGAACTATATACTGTTTTTAGTAATGAGAATATACAAAAAAACTACATCACAGGGGGACGGGGAGGATGGCATTGCCTAACACCAAAATTGCAGAGCACACCTAGAAGAGTAACCTGTGAGTTTCCCCTTCCTTACCAAGACTCATCAGGGCATTTATTTATGCATACATATGCACAAATGTGTCAACATTTCACTTTTGTCCTGTTATTTGACAAGGATCCTTCAACCTCAGCTGAAGTTCCCATAGCACAGCAAATCCACTTTCTCCTCTCCTTCATACTTCATATCCAATTAGTTGCCAAGTCTTGTCATAATTTTCTTCTCCTGAATCAAAGCCATCATCTTAATTCAGATACCATCACTTACTTGGACCAGTGTAAAAGGTTTTTAACTTATGGTGAAAAAAATGACAAACCATTCCAGTAGCTTTGCCAAGAAAACCCCAAGTGGGGTCACAAAGAATTAGACATGTCTAAAACAACTACTTTGGGTTGTTCTCTCCTCAAAACCACCTTCCATACTACTTCCAAAATATTCTTCCTAAAACATAGATTTGACCAAGTCACTTCCCTATTGGGGCAATATCAAGGGTTCCTTATTGACTTTTGGATATAATACATACTACTCTATTTGCCATTTTAAAACCTTTGTATTCTAACTCCTTCCTATTTTTCCTAGTGTATTAAATATTTCTCCTTACCATGCACTCCCTGTTCAGCTAAATGGGAACATTTGCTGTCAGTAAGTAGCATTCTATTTCTCATCCCTATTCATTTGCATAGGCTATCCTTTTTACCCTTCCTTTTCATGTATTTCTTCCTTCTGAAATCCTAAACTCAGCCTAGATTCCAATACCTATATGAGATTATTTCCTAATCCCCACCCCTCCACAATTGTCAGTGTTCTCCCTGCCCAGTTCCCTAATGAAACTACCTTTTATATTTAGGATTTACTTTTCTTTATATATACTGTACTCTGTCCTAGCCCTAAAGGAATATAAACTTGTGAGCACATATTATTCTACTTCTCTTTTGGTATCCCCAGAACCTTGCATGGACTAGTCATTCAAAAAAATTATTGTTAATTCTGACTTGTTCAGTCACACAGAACTAGCACCCAGGTCTTCTGAGAGCAGCATGGCACTATCCCTTTTAACAATGTGTCCTTAGGCTCATCAACCAGTCAGTGAAAGCTTTCAATCTAACCAAGGATTAAGAAGAATTTTCTCTATTAAAATCTTTTCTGATGGGCAGTAGGAAGGAATGAACAGCTCTCACCAATAAATCTGGCTCCCCTTCTAGTTTGAAGAAGGCTGTCGCTGGGGTGGGGATCACCAATCCTGTCAATTCCATCCGGAGAGAGTTTAGTGGTAGCCAAGAAGAGGGAAATAAATATGAAAGCTAGCTTCTCCTCCCCTCCCCCACTGGCACTGCCCTCCTCCAGGGCCTCCCTGCCTGCCTGTGAGTGATGGGTTTATCTTCCTGGGACAGAGAGAAGCTTTTGACGGAAGATATGACTCCCTTGAACTCTTCCATAAGCAAGTTTCCCAGGGGGAGGGAATGAGGGGGAAGGAGAGGGTGGGAGGAGATGCTATCCAGCTCAGGCTTCTGTTTGTCACTCAATCAGAAATAGAGTTTCTATGTGTGTCTCCCCCACCCCCACATTCCCACTAGGAACTCAAGCCCAGTGGTAGCACCTGAGGGATCTGTAAATATCCCACAGGCATCTGGAACCCTCAAATCCAGCAGAAAAATAAGATTAAAAAATAACTACCAACACTCAGTACCACCACCATCATCACACACACACACACACACACACACACACACACACACACACACAAACACCTTAAATGCTCATAAGTCTGTTGTCACCCAATCCAGTGCATTTTGAGAGGCTTAAAAAATCATTTTTCTAAAATGTCTGGGCTTTTTGGAAATCTCAGCAGTCTGAGGGCTAGGAACACATATGGGCAAGGCGAAGACACAGCTGGTCCATTCCTATTATCTCCCCAGAGATCTTTCTATGGGAGGGGGAGCCTTACCATCACTCCCCCCGACATTGATTCTCATAATACTGATCCCCCTCTATTGTGCATAATTTGAAGGGCTAGTTGGCAAGAATACTGGGTTTGGATTTAGTATCCAGAATAATCACATCATATCATAGATTTGGAATCAGGAGAATTGGATCCCAGTTGTGACTCTATAGAGTACTTCCTATGTGACCAAAGGCCAGTTATTTTTTGGTGTGGGATAGTGAGAAGAGACCAGAGGCAGATGACTCTCTCCATCCCAAGTCTATTAGAATTGCCCTGAATCACCTCTGTTGAAAAGAGACAAAGTCTATCACAATTGATCATCACATAATTTTCTTGCTGTGTACAATGTTCTCCTGGTTCTACTCACTTCTCTCAGTATCAGTTCCTTTAAGTCTCTTCAGGTCTCTGAAATCATCCTGCTGGTCATTTCTTATAGAACACTAATAGTGCATAAGATTCTTTTTTTATTAATTTTATAATTATAATTTTTGACAGTATATATGCATGAGTAATTTTTATAACATTATCCCTTGTATTCATTTTTCCAGATTTTCCCCTCCCTCCCTTTACTCCCTCCCCTAGATGACAGGCAATCCCATACATTTTACATGTGTTACAATATAACCTAGATACAATATATGTGTGTAAATCCAATTTTCTTGTTGCATGTTAAGTATTGGATTCTGAAGGTATAAGTAACCTGGGTAGATAGACAGTAGTGCTAACAATTTACATTCACTTCCCAGTGTTCCTTCTCTGGGTGTAGTTGTTTCATCATTGATCAGCTGGAAGTGAGTTGGATCTTCTTTATGTTGAAGATTTCCATTTCCATCAGAATACATCCTCATACAGTATTGTTGTTGAAGGGTATAGTGATCTTCTGGTTCTGCTCATTTCACTCAGCATCAGTTGATGTAAGTCTTTCCAAACCTCTCTGTATTCCTCCTGCTGGTCATTTCTTACAAAGCAATAATATTCCATAACCTTCATATACCATAATTTACCCAACCATTCTCCAATTGATGGACATCCGTTCATCTTCCAGTTTCTAGCTACAACAAAAAGAGCTGCCACAAACATTTTGGCACACACAGGTCCCTTTCCCTTCTTTAGTTTGGGATATAAGCCCAATAACAGCAATGCTGGGTCAAAGGGTATGCACAGTTTGATAACTTTTTGGGCATAGTTCCAGATTGCTCTCCAGAATGGCCGGATTCTTTAACAACTCCACCAAGAATGCATCAGTGTCCCAGTTTTCCCACATCCCCTCCAACATTCATCATTATTTGTTTCTGTCATCTTAGCCAATCTGACAGGTATGTAGTGGTATCTCAGAGTTGTCTTAATTTGCATTTCTCTGATCAGTAGTGATTTGAAACACTTTTTCATATGAGTGGATATAGTTTCAATTTCATCATCTGAGAATTTTCTGTTCATATCCTTTGACCATTTATCAATTGGAGAATGGTTTGATTTCTTATAAATTAGGATTATTCTCTATATATTTTGGAAATGAGACCTTTATCAGAACCTTTAACTGTAAAAATATTTTCCCAATTTGTTACTTCCCTTCTAATCTTGTTTGCATTAGTATTGTTTGTACAGAAACTTTTTAGTTTGATGTAATCAAAATCTTCTATTTTATGATCAATAATGATCTCTAGTTCTCCTCTGGTCATAAATTCCTTCTTCCTCCACAGGTCTGAGAGGTAGACTATCCTCTATTCCTCTAATCTATTTATGATCTCATTCTTTATGCCTAAATCATGGACCCATTTTGATCTTATCTTGGTATATGGTGTTAAGTGTGGATCCATATCTAATTTCTGCCATACTAATTTCCAGTTTTCCCAACAGTTTTTTTTTCAAATAATGAATTTTTATCCCTAATGTTGGCATCTTTGGGTTTGTCAAAGACTGGATTGCTATAGATGTACCCTTTTCTGTCCTTTGTACCTAATCTGTTCCACTGATTGTGACTGGTCTATTTCTTAGCCAATAGCAAATGGTTTTGGTGACTGCTGCTATATAATATAGCTTTAGATCAGGTACACCTAGACCACCTTCATCTGACTTTTTTTTCATTAATTCCCTTGAAATTCTCGACCTTTTATTCTTCCATATGAATTTTGTTGTTATTTTTTCTAGGTCACTAAAATAGTTTCTTGGGAGTCTGATTGGTATAAGTGCATAAGATTCTTATACCATAACTTATTCAGCCATTCTCCAATTCATGGGTATTCACTCAGTTTCTAATTTCTTGCCACTACAAAAAGAGCTGTCACATTTTTACACATGTGGGTCCTTTTCCCTCTTTTAAGATCTATTTGGGATTACAATCGCAGTAGGAAATGCTGTTGAATCAGAGAGTATGCAAATACTCTTTGCCTTTTGGGCATAGTTTCAAATTGCTCTCCAGAATGATTGGATCAGTTCACAACTCCACCAACAATTCATTAGTGTCCCAGTTTTCCTATATCCCCTTCAACATTCATCATTTTCTTTTCTGTCATTTTAGCCAATCTGAGAGGTATGAAGTGGTACCTCAGACTTGTTTTATTTGCATTTTTCTAATCAATAGTGATTTAGAGCATTCTTTCATGTGACTAGAAATTGGCCCCTGTTCTTAAAGAATTTACCATCTAATTTGGAATTACAGGATGTTAGGTCCTCAGAAGAAGCCTTAGTGATGTTCAGAGGTTTGGAGACTACTCCAATCCCCTCCTTTTAAACAAGAGAAAACTGGGACTTAAAGATCAAAGTGTCTAAGTGACTTGCCCACAATCACATAACAAAGCAGTGATAAGGGGAGGACAAGTACCCAGATATCCTCACTCCCAGACCAGTGTTCTTTCCCCTGGAAAGGCTAGACCTACACACACCTGTGACCCAGTTAGCACTGAAATATGTGGTGCTGCCTCTAAGCACTATCATGAGAAAATGATGCTTCCTGTGTCCTTGGAGGGGGTGGAGGTGGGGGGGGGAGGGAGGGAGATTATAGTCATAATGCAATGAGTCTATAACTCTGCAGATTATCCCTGGCTCAGGGATGAGGAATTAACCACTTGGGAGGAGTGGGAGGAACCATGCTAATGGCGCTGAGTCAGAACGACTGAGGGCCTTCTCCAGAAGTGGAGAGCTGTCTGAAGACGGCTGGGGAGAGGAAGCAATTTGAAGCAATAGAATGAGCAGACTGCATGCCTGCAGGTGTGTGTGCCCCAGATAGAACAATGGCCGAGCTCATGTGTAGCCAGAATGGGAGGGGAGCTGATCAGCTCTCCAGGTCTGACCAGACCAAAGGGCCAAGCTAGAAGGAACTCCTGCTTGAAGTTTCCTGCACCTACTGGATAATTTCAGCATGGTCCATTTTTTTTTAATTCTGCATACTTAAATGTAGCCTCCTCCATAAATTCTTTCCTGATTTCCCCTCTCCAGGAAATGCCCTTTCCCACCTCAAGATCACACATAGATTTTTTTCACCTCTCCCACTACAAATCATGTAAAACTATGTTTTAAAGCTACCTATTTATTTTGTATCTGATTTCTCTACTGGATTGCAGGGTGCATGAGGGCAAAGAGCATATCTTATGTATATTTTATATCTTCCTTAGACCCTAACAGCATATTTTTCACACTTCAATACTTTCTTCCATAATTCCAGGAATCTATGGTCTCATCAATGTGGATATATCCTCCAGTCATGAAAACTAAAACTTACAATTATCATCAACTTATACAGCTCTCATACATGTGCTCATATTTATCCTCTGCAGAGGGTCCATTGATAGCCCTTCCTCTAGCTTCTTAACAATAACTATATGCCCAGCTCATGACTGGTTACTGCATACAGTTGATGCTTAATGAGTGCTTGTTGTAGAGATAGTATGATAAATTGAAAAGAACATTTAGACTCAGGTGATTTGGTTTTGAATTTCAACTCTGCTACTTACTAGGTGTGTGACCATAGTCATTTCCATTTTTTAAACTTCTGCTCCATCATTTCTAGTGTTTAGAGATTAGTTGGTCTAGAATAATCAGAAGGCTCTATTATGGATGACTTGAACAGAGTATCAAAAAATATGTGTGTGTGTGTTCCTCCACTATAATGAGATGAGAAAGTGTGTATATACATACATATATATACACATGTAACATAGGCATGTGTGACATAGGGGACATATGCAGAAATAATTCATTTATGAGGCTTCAAGGACCTCCTTCCTGTATTTACTTACTGTTCAAGCTTCCTACAGAAGCCATTTTCTCAAACAAATGTATTGCATCCATGGATTTCAGAGTGGAAAAAAATCTTGATTTCTTGTTTGATGAGGGCAGGAAGTTATTGAGGGAGAGAAGACAAAACAATGTAAAACAGAAGACATTGATTTTTGAAAACACTGTATCTTTGTCTTTGTCTTTGTCAAATCTTACATCTCTGGAAGAGACTTGCCAATTTGCAGGTACCACAACTCCAGTGGTAATCTGGGAGTTCCTAACAGCAGGAACCATGTGCCCTACCCTTTGTGTCTTTCTGGTCTAGTGAAAATTTCAGAAAACTTGGAGTCAGGGCACCTGGGTTTCAGTACTCATTATTCCACCATACTAGCTGTGTATCTTTGGATAAATTACTTAACATTACTGAGCCTCAGTTTCTTTATCTATAAAATGAGACATATTATGCTTCCTCTACCTCTTTCAAAGAGTTTTTGTGAGTAACATTCATTTCTAAACCAAAGTACCACAGCATCATTTCTCAAAGTGGGGTCTCCAAAGTTCTGTCAGGGGGATTGTGAAGATAAAACTATTTTCATATAAGACTAAAATCCTGGAATTTCTAATATGGTAAGTACTGCTAGATATAATTGATATAAGCAAAGGTTCTTTTCAGGGTCCTTAATAATTTTTAAAAATATAAAGGAGTTGTAAGACCATAAAGTTTGAGAACTGCAGCACTATGGAAATGTGGATTATTATTATTCTTTCCAGCACCTAGGACAGGGCTCTACATGTAGAGAATGAGTTCCTAAACCTCACAGACTAGAGATTCTGTCTAGTGACTCAAGACAGTACATTCACAGACAGAAGAGGTCTTGGTCCATTTGCTTCCAAGCTATTTGGACACATATTATGTAGATAAGGAGCAGGAGTTCACTTTTAGTCAGCCATTCCTGATACTGCAGAGCTTAATGATGAAGCCACCTTAGATTGGACAAATAACATCACCACACTAGACAGGGCTCATTTAATACTAGGAGCTGGAGACAACTCCTCTTTCTTATGATTCTCCCTGGAAAACTGACTTCCCTGAGAGACAGCAGGAAAAATAGCCCAAGGGATTGTCTCAATCTGTCAGCAACCTAGTAGCCCAGGCTCCAAGTGAGGGGTGAGATTTAAAGGTTTAGAACTAGAGCTGGCAAGAGATTTCCTGAATTTAGCCATCTTTATAAAATTCCCTTCATTCCTCACCTCATAGACCCTCCTCAGCCCCAGTAGCTAGATGGTGCCATGGATAGAGCACTGGGCCTGGAGTCAGAAAGACCTGAATTAAAATCTAGCTTCAGACACTTATTAGTTGTGTGACTCTGGGTAAATCACTTAACCCTTTTTGCCTCAGTTTTCTCATCTGTAAAATGAACTAGAGAAGGAAATGGCAAATCACTGTAGTATCTTTGCCAAGAAAGCCCCCAAATGAGCTCATGAAGAGTCAGACACTATTGAACAACAACAAATGAAATTCCCATCATCGATCACTTCATAGACTCCACCCCACCCTCAATTTAAGCAGGAAACCCTTGGGTTTTCTGAGCTATCCAAAACTGCACTCTTTCCCACCACCACCTTGGTTAAGGAAGAAATCTTGGGAATTTTCTATTCCTGATATACAAGGGTGTAAGATGCCAATTTGCAAAAATTGCCTCTGTGGGGAGTTTGATAAGAGAGTAAATACAGTAATGAGGTCCCTTCAGCTTTATAAGTGAGGAGATATGGTAATGAGGCTACATTCGCTCAGGTAGCCCCCGTCAGCCAGTAATAATCAGTAATATCCTGAAGTTAGGCTCTCTAATTCTATCTATACCACCTATCACTGAAGCCATTACTATTCATGGCAAGGAAAGCAGCAGCCCTGGTAACTCCTGAGTATTATAGTGAGTCATGCTGGCTGTTATATGATCTTTGATATTTGCTCTAGATGGAGAGAAGAGAGATTGATGGGCGGCCACAAGAAACACAAACTCTTTGACAAGTATTGAGGAAAGATGCCTGGAAACTGAAGGAGAGATATGAGGGTGTCTCCCTAGGTGCCCTTCCTGGGATTACTCTTTTTTTTTGTTGAGATCAATGCATCACTTTGTTCAGACAATTCAACCTAAAATCATGTATTGAGTATCTATGTGGGTCAGGCACTGGGCCAGTCACCAGGGATTCAAAGACAAAATGAAGAACTGTTCCTGTTCTTAAGGGCATAGGTGCATAATAAATATTTGTTGATTAATTGGTTGATTGAGCACATTTTAATTGTGGGGATAAAACATCTAAATCAGTATATATATATATATATATATATATATATATATATATATATATATATATATATATATATATATATATATATATATACATACATGTATATATATACATACATATATATACACACGTGTATATATATATATATATATGTATGTGTATATATATATACATATATGATTATTTAGAGAGGGAAAAAGAAAGTAGCAACAATGAGGAGAATCAAAAAAAATCTTCTTTATGTGAATTAGACAAAACATATGAATTAAGTCTTGAATGAATCTAGGGATTCTAAGTAGAAGAATGGAGTGAAAAGTGCATTACAAGCATAGGAAAGCAGCTAGTGCAAAAGCATGGGGATGGAAGATAGAATGTCAAGTTTGGGAAACAACAAGAAAGCCAGTTCAGCAGAAACAAAATATACACAGGGGATGGAGGAGGAATCATGAGAAAAAAATCTAGCAGTGTAGTCAGGATCCAAACTATGAATAGTTTTAAATGCCCAATGGAGGAGTCTAAAGTTTATTCTAGAGGCAACAGAGAGTCACTGATGTTCCTTGAGCAAGGGAGTAACATGCTCAGTTTTGTGCCTTAGAAAGATCATTTTAGCAGCTATATGGAAGTTAGATTGGAAAACATAAAGGGCCTGAAGCCAGAACTCCAATTAGGAAGTTGGCTAAATAGTCCAATCATGAAGGGATGATCTACAGTGGTGGCAGTGTAAGTGGAGAGGAGACAGATGTGAGAAATGTTGTGAAGAGAGAATTGATAAGACTTGGCAAGTGGCTGGATGTGGGAGCAGAGTAGGAGGAAGCAAAGAACAGAATAGCATTAATTGCAAGGTAGCAAAGGTATATGCCCAGTAGGATACAGAGGGAATTATTTAGAGGGAAAGATAAGTTCCTTTTTGGATTTAATGTTCAACAAGCAGTTGGTGGTGAAGTCCCCAAATTAAGGTTGAATATCTAAGTGTAGGAATCAGTCACATAAAAATGATAATAGAACCCATGGGACTTAATAAGGTCATTGATATTTGCCTTAGTTTCTTCATCTGTAACACAAGCCAGAAAAGGAAATGGCAAACCACTCCAGTATTTTTGTCAAGAAAACCCCAGGTGGGTTTTTTGCCAACAACCAGACACAATTGTAAAAACAACTGAACAAAAGAAAATATAGAGAAAGAAAAGGAAACGGGAATGGGATGTCCTTTAGTCTAAGACATGGACAGGACAGGTTCCAAATGCCCAAGACCCAGAACCACTGAAAGATTAGAAACTTATTTTTTTCTACAATGGGCTAACACTTTGGAGCTGCAGTAGAGCAGTCCTTTCTATCTCTCTACCACTACTACCCAGAGTAAAGGTTAGAAGAGGGCAACATTGAATTTAGAGGATATCAAGGCCCTTGAGAAGAAGAATACTTATACTCCCCAAATTAGAAATGACAGAATTGATAATTAGTTAGCAGGCCACATGTTAAACCACATGATTCTCCCCAGTTTCAAGACTATATCCCAGGACAATCTTCTTTCTCAATCCTCAGCACAGCCTCTGACTCATCCATGACCCTTTGGAAGGGGTAGGGTTCATTCTATTTGATTAAGATACAGTTTGTATTCCTTGTTCCAGGGCAAAAATTGCTGCTTATGACTATGTAGATGGTAGTTTCCTGCTCAGCCTCCAACAGTCCCAAATCATACCTAGGTCCGTAGTGTATATATATATATATATATATATATATATATATATATATATATATATACACATATATACACATATATACTCCTTTATTCTTAGATCGCATGGATATTTAGTACTCCTACCACAATGAGGTACTTTAGGCATTTCTGACCATTAGTAGAAAAAAATTTATTCCCACCATAGCAAAAGGAAGTAAGGTTCTGTCAAGCCCAAATCAAGAAATGAATACTTTGGATATGGTTGCAGTCCACATTTCCAATAGCCGTGTCCTCAAGCCTTAAATGCCTCACAATGAATTAATCTTACCTTCCCCAAAACTGCATCTCCTTCCAACCTCTCTTTTTCTTTTATAAAAACCACCATCTTTAAAGACCTTCAAGACAATCCAGCTGAAACCTTTGAAGCCAACTTTTACTCTCCTGTTTCTTTCATCTTCCTAACCCTTGGATCAAATCAACTGCCTAGGTATTGTTCAATAGTGTCTGATTCTTCATGAGCTCATTTGGGGGCTTTCTTGGCAAAGATACTGCAGTGATTTGCCATTTCCTTCTCTAGTTCATTTTACAGATGAGAAAACTGAGGCAAACAGGGTTAAGTGATTTACCCAGAGTCACACAACTAATAAGTGTCTGAAGCTAGATTTTAATTATTATTAAAGTATTACAAAGGTCTAAACAATAGTGAAGAAATGGCAATAAGAGATAGTGCAACAGTAGAAAATTAATAATATATTTTGTAATACTTTTCACCTAAACTATTTATTGTATTCATATTCTGACTGGTCTTAACTAGCACCAGCGTCTTCCCTCTCCAGTCCACCCATTCATACAAGTGGCAAAATAATCTTCCTAATGAATAAATCCCATTAGGTCACTCGATTGCTCAAATTTTCAGTGGCTTAAAAATTGCTTGACAAATAAAATACCAACTCCTTAAATGTCACTTTAAGTGACAGTCCATCTCCAACCTATTCTCCCAGATGTATTTCACTCATTCTTGTTTCTCATTAAACCAAACTTCTCTTTGTTTTCTCTTAACTCATTCTATTCCCTTTATCCCTATCACATAGGCCACACTTCATGCCTAGAAAACATAGTGTCCCTATATCTACTGAAATTCTTCTTTTCCTTCAAAGAAAAGTTTTACTACTCCCTTTTTCATTAAGCTTTGCTTGATTCCTCCAACTGTAAAATGAAAGAGATTCTCCTTCCTCAAAATTTTGCAAAATTTTATTCACTTTCCTGGCTCTCCTTTTTGCCCCCATTAAACTTTGCCTTTTAGCACACTTATTTGTGCATATATTTTATTCATCCCTTTAGACTGCAAGCTACTTGAGGGCAGACACTATCATTTTGAAATTTTCTGTTCCTAGTAATTGAACACAATGTATATGTAATGCTTTATATCAATTAAAAATAATCGCCTTTCCAGGACAAGGTGAAGGAAACTATCATAAAGAAGTTTTGTTTAATATCTGGGACTTATAGTAAACAACAAGCTCAATATTTAGTAGTTTAATACATCAGCAAATGAAGATAATCTAGGGTTGCAAAGAGTGAGACATAACTTCCAGTATGAGTCCCTCTCAACTCTACCCTGGTCAAAACATATCTGGAATTTGCATTCAGTTGGAGGGCCATGGTTTAAAAAGAGCATTGATAAAGTGAAGTGTATCCAAGGGCGTGGGGGAAGGCCTTGAGTCCATGAAATAGAATGAATGAATCAATGTTTTTTGTCCTTTGATCTCAAAGATGGGGATTTGACCAGGGAGGTGATACAAGTGAATCAGATTTCATTGAGAAAGGGCTATGCAAAGTCACCAGCCTTACCTTCTCCTCTGGAACCATCTGGGTCCAGTGGCAATTCATAGATCAAGGTGTTTGAAGATGTATCTGCCAATAAATGGATAAAATAGTTGTAAAATAAAAATTCATTTATTATGGATAAAATATATTATTAACAGATATGGAAGGTTTTAACTGTAAGTCAGATGGAAAGGTCCCATGATCCGTAGGGTGCAGCTGCAAAACAAATGTTAATACTTCCTCTTTAATGTCATTCCCACTGATCAATTCATGTCAAGTTCTGATATAGAATCATTTTACAATGCCAAAAACTTTAGTTACAAGAACTTTCTTTTATAGGTCTTTAATAGCTATATGGCACAAGCAGGAGTGGTGACCAGACTGCATCTTCTCTGAGCTTATTTCCCAATGGCTATGGGATTTGGGCTGGAAGTACAGCTATTCTAAGGCTCTTGAGTTCAGGGTCCTAAATTGTCTTTATTGGGTCTGATTGGAAATAGTGGTAGTAAAAAAGGACTGCTGGCCCCTTCTCCATAGGAGTTATTTCACAGAGGATGGCTATGACAGTTGGTTTGGAAGCCAATAAGGACATGTTCAAAAAACTGGATATTTTACCTGAAGAAGAAAAGAGTGGGAGTGGAGATTTTGTCTTCACATAATTGAATGAACATCTTGTGGAAGAGAAATTTTCCTTGCTTTCTTGGTCTCAAAGGGCAGAACTTGGACAACAGGCAAACATTGCAAAAAAGGAGAATTTAGGCATGAGGTAAGGAAAAACTTCCTAACAATGAGATCTATCCATAAATAGAATAGATTGTGCAGAGAGAATAACGGATTCCCCTTTATTTAAAGTCTTCATGTAGACTTAAGAAATGTGTTTGAGTATGAATATGTTGCTTGTTTAAAGGGAATTTTTTGAGAGGGAGGTGGTTTAGGCATAGGACTAGATAGAAAGTAAAGTCCCTTCCAATTCTAAAATTTTGTAAAAAAAAAATTTATTGAATTAATTCATGAATGAATGAGTATGTAGATGAATGGATGAATAAATAGGACAGTTAGATGGATTTGGAAATGGTTTAATGGCTGGACCCAAAAAGTAGTCATTAACTGGTCTATGTCAACTTGGAGAGAGATCCCTAATGGAATGCCCCTGGGATCTTTGCTTGGCCCTGTGCCTTCATCATTTTTAACTATGACTTGTGGGAAGACATAGATGACATGTTCATCAAATTTTCAGACTGCACAAAACTAGGAGGAAGAGTTAGCACTTTAGATGACAAAGGGTACATCCCAAAAGATCTCAGGCTAGAAAGATGAGCAAATCTAAGAGAGATAAAAACTGAATAAGAATGAAAAACTTTACCTAAGTTAAAATATATACTTCCCAAATATAAGATGGGGGAAAAATGAGTAAATAGCAGCTGAAAAAAATCTAAAAATCTGAGAGTGTGAATCAATAGTGTGACATGACACATAATAGATAATTAGTAATGCTTATTAAATCAATCAACTAATTTTTATTAAGCACTCACTATATTCTAGACACTATGCTAAGCACTTAGAATGTAAAGCAAAAACAAAAACAATCCCTGCCCTCAAAGAACTTATACTCTAACGTGAGACAACATTCATATAAATAAGATACATACAGAGTAGATACAAGGTAACCTCAGAGGGGAAGACACAAGCAGTTTTAGGAGATATGAACTCTGAATTGTCTTTAAGGGTGCCAAGGAGATCAAAAAGACAGCGAATTAGGAGAACAATCTCTCTCGGGGGGACAGTCAATGCAAAGTAACAGAGTTAAGAGATGTAGCATCACATGTGAGGAACAGCAAATAGTTAAATACTGAACCCCAAGAAATGAGATGAAAAGAATAAATGTGTAAGAAGACTAGAAATGCAGGAAGAGACCAGGTTATGAAGGTTAAATAGCAAATAGAAGACTTTCTATTTGATCCTACAGTTAATAGGGGACGAGTGGATTTTCTTACGTGTGTGTGAGTAGGGAGAAGCAAGACATCACCAGACCTGCACTTTAAAAAAGTTTATTTGGCAGGTGCATGGAGTGTGGTTTGGAATAAGGAGGAGATTTGAAGCAGGAAGTTCAAATAAAGAGATTATTGCAATACTCCAAAGAAGAAATGATGCAGGCCTAAACTAAAATGGTAAATGAGTGAATTAAGAGGAGGGATATATACAGAGGTGTAAAGATAGAAATGACAAGACTTGGCTACTGACAAGATATGTGGACTGAAAGAGACTTATAAGTCAAGGTTAGCACCAGAGTTGAAGGAGAGTGATACTCTGGACAGTAACAGGAAATTTTGACAAAAGGGCTGTGGTTTTTTTTGGGGGGAAGTAGTTTTTTTTTTTTATACTGTGCTTTGGACATGTTAAGTTTGAGATATCTTCCAGTTTGAAATAGTCAATAGGTAGTTGTAAGACTAAAGTGAAGTCTTTTGTGGTGGCAAAGAATTAGAAACTGAGGAGATGTCTATCAACTGGGGAATGACTGAACAAATCATGGTATAATGTGCTATAAGAAATGATAAACAGGAGAATTTAAGATCTCAGATCTGTGGAGAAGGAAGGAATTTGTGGCCAAAGAAGAACTGGAATACATTATTGAATACCAAATGGATAATTATGATTTTATTAAGTTAAAAAGATTTTGTACTAACAAAACCAATGCAGACAAGATTAAAAGGGAAGCAATAAACTGAGGAAAATTTTTTTACATTCAAGGGTTCTGGTAAAGCCTCATTTCTAAAATACATAGAGAATTGACTTTAATTTATAAGAATTCAAGCCATTCTCCAATTGATAAATGGCTAAAGGACATGAACAGACAATTTTTCTCTGAGGCAATTGGGGTTAAGTGACTTGCCCAGGGTCACACAGCTAAGAAGTATTAAATATTGTAGACCAGATTTGAACTCAGGTTCTCCTGACTTCAGGGCTGATACTCTATCCACTGCACCACCCAGCTACCCCCAAACAGATCATTTTCAGATGAAAATATTAAACTATTTCTTGTTATATGAAAAGGAGCTCAAAATCACTATTGATCAGAGAAATAAATAATTAAGACAATGCTGACGTACCATTATATACCTCTCAGATTGACTAAGATGACAGGAAAAGATAATGAAGAATGTTGGAGGAAAACAGATATTATACATTGTTGGTGGAGTTGTGAACTGATTCAACCATTCTGGAGAGCAATTTGAAACTATGCCCAAAGGGTTATCAAACTGTGCGCATACTCTTTGATCCAGCTCTCTACTGGGCTTGTATTCCAAAAAGAGCACAAAGAAGTGAAAGGTACCCACCTGTGCAAAAATGTTTATGGCAGCCCTCTTTGTAATGACAAGAAACTGGAAACTGAGTGGATTCCCATCAGTTAGAGAATAGCTGAATAAGTTATGGTGTATGAATATTATGGAATATTATTGTTCTGTTTTAAAAAATGATCAGCAGGATGATTTCAGAGAGGCCTGGAGAGACTTACAAGATCTGATGATAAGTGAAATGAGCAGAATTAGGAGATCATTATACATGGCAGCGTAAGATTATATGATGATCAATTCTGATGGACATGACTCTCTTCAACAATGAGATGATTCAGGCCAGTTGCAATGGTCTTGTGATAAAAAGAGCCAACTGCACCCAGAGATGGGACTGTAGGAACTGAATGTATATTTCTCTCTTTTTGGTTTTTTTGCTTACTTTTTTTTTCTTTCTCATTTTTTTTCCTTTTGGATCTGATTTTTGTTGTGAAGCATGATAATTGTGAAAATATGTATAGAAGAACTACTCATTTCTAACATATATTGGATTACTTGTCACCTAGGGGCGAATAGGGGGGAAAGGAGGGAAAAAATTTAGAACATAAGATTTTGTAAGGGTGATTGTTGAAAATTATCCATGTATATATTTTGAAAAAAAAAAGCTTTAACTAAAAAAATTGATCATATAAATTTGTAGTGAACTCAGTCAGCACAGTTGTATTACTATCTCCAGCTCTACTCAATAATCCATGAACAGCAGGCTGACAGTGGAAGTTATTTAGCCCTGGGGTTTGGCAATCATTAACCCAAAGCTAAGGGCAACTGGGTAACACAGTGGATAGAGCACTAGGTCTAGAGTCAGAAAGATTCATTTTCTTGAATTCAAATCCAGCCTCAGATACTTACTAGTTGTAGGACTCTGAGCAAGTCATTTAACCTTGTTTGCCTCCATTCCTCATTTATAAAATACACTGGAGAAAGAAATGGCAAACTAGTATCTTTGCCAAGAAAATCCCACATGGAGTCACAAATCATTAGACCGAACAACAACCCAAAATTAACACTGTCCTGGGCTATACTGGAAGGCCTGGTATCTACAGATATAATTGCTCCATTCATCTCTGCCTTGATAAGGCAATATCTGGACCACTGTGCTAAGTTTTGAGCACCATATTCTAGGAAAGGCACAGGCAAGGTAGACAACTTTCATAGGAAAGTGTTCAAGTAGTAAATGACCAAAGAAAGATGGAAAGAAGGAACTGGAGGTATTTAGCCTAAAGAAGGCAAGGTGAGAAATGGAAGGGAAGGGGAGGAACACAACAAAAATTTTAGGAAGTTGTCCTATGAAAGAGAGAGTTGAACTTGAGACAGATTTAGGATCATCACAAAGCAAAATTTTCAAATAGAGCTATTTGAAGTTGGCAGGCCAAGATGGCAGTCAGTGAACCTTTCATTAGAGGTCTCTTAAAGCAGACATTGCAGGGCCACTTGTTGAGAATATTGTTGAGAGGACTTTTAGTTAAGTCTTATTTAGACAGAGAGAGTCTTTAGTCATGTTTGGGACTGGGATTCAGTGATGGTCATCCTCTACATTCAGGAGGATAACAAAGAATGGTTGATTAGCAGGCTCAATGTGGCCCCCAGGAGAGTGTTCCCTTCCTTCCTTCCCATTTCTACTTGCCTCTGAGGGAAATTGTATGTTCCCTGTGTAGCTACAGAACAAAAAGTAAGAATCTGGACCCCTACAAACTCTGCCCAAGAGCTCAATTTATACCAGGAACTAGCTGCTAAGTAACACAACAAATAAAGTAAGGGAGCTTGAATAGAGATAGATTTGAGTTCAATCCATCTTTAGATATTTCCTAGCTTTGTGATCCTGAGCAAGTCTCTTAATTGTTGCCAAATGTAAAATAGAATCTCCTCCCTAAGGTTTTTGTGAGGATCAAATATTTGTAAAGTGCTTAACATAATGCCAAGAACTTGGTAAGCACAATATACATGCCTGCCTTTTATGTGCTAATGGGTACCAAGGGGCTAGTCCCATCCATAGTCTACCATATGACATTGGTGAACATGGAGACCTCATGGAGAATAACTGTGATCCAAAAACTGATAACTTCCTAGCAATCATCAGACCTTCATTTGCTTATTCAACAAGCATTAATAAAGTGCCTACCATATGAGAGAATATTTGATAATAGCATCTTCCAGGCTGTTTCCCCAGTGAAGTTCATAAGCCAGTCTTAGGGATTACAGGCAGTACTCCCCTTTTTTGATGATAGCCCCCAGAAAATGAGAGGTTTTGTAGGTCAGGTATATGGTAACATTATGAGATCTCACAGATATGTAGCCTCTTAAGGTTTGCAAAGCATTTTTTCTCACACCAACCCTATGGGGTAGATAGTGTGTATTTATTTCTTCTCATTTTATAGATAAGATCACTGAGGCTAAGGATTTCAAGGTTTTTTTTACTTTAGACAGAAGAGATGTTTAAAAGTAGGGGGCCTTCCTCCCCATATAGCAACAAATCAAAAAGCTCCAATGTATAAAAATCAGTCTTATATGTGTCAAATCGCTGGATCCTTGAAGGTGGAGTCACACTGCATGTCTAGAAAGAATTTCTCTAAAGGTATTTTCATCATGCCTTACACACACACACACACACACACACACACACACACACACACACACATACACACACACACATCCCACCCACCAGAGGAGGAATTTCCCCCAATCTCCAGGCCAGATCCTTTCATAAGGTTTGTGGCTGTCAACCATATTCCCATGCCCTACTCTGGCCATACTGAGAACATAATAATGAACTGCATAAAAACTTCAGAAGCAGACTCTGGGTTTGATGTCAGGAAAACCTTCCCAAGAATTAGGGAGACACTATAATGCAATAGACAGTGCACTTGATTTGGAGTGAGGAAAATGTCAAATCTTGATTTAGACATTTAGTAGTTGTATTTATCCTGGATAAATCACTTAACCTTTCTCAATTTCAGTTTCCCCATCTATAAAATGGAGATAAATAAGTACCTACTTCCTGAGTCTGACGTGAAGATCAGATGAGATAGTATAAGCAATGCACTTTCCAAGCCTTAAAATGCTACCTAAGTATTAGTTGTTTTTATTATTGCTGTTGTTGTCTATGGTTATTGTTGTGATCTATAAGTGTGATAGGTTGCTTCAAGAAGTAGTGACCTCCCTCTGATTGCAGATATTCAAACAGAAATTGGATGAAGGATTTCATGATCAAATATATATTGCATTGCTGAGATCCCTTCCACTTCAGGGAATTAGAATTCCATCTCAAGAAAAAGAAATGAAATGATTGTCTAAGGTTACATCACAAGTAAGTAGTAATGTCTGGACTTAAACCCAGGTGTCCCAATTGAGAATGTAATGCTATTTCTACTGAACACTGCATTACAGATAATGCTGGCTGAAGAAAATAGTGGCTGGTAGAACACTACAGAAAGACCAAGTATAAGAACGCCTGGCATTCATCCATTCATCCACTCAACAAATATTCATTGAGTGTTGTACTCTCACTAAGTTTCTGGCACTGTCTTCCTGATCTCTCTTCTCCTTTTGGAAGACAGTGATACTACTTCCAGCCCCATTGTTGAGTCTTCAATCCAGTAAGTGGAGACTTTTATCTGGCATTAATATGGTAGCCAGATAAGAAAATGGATAGATAATTTGAGAATTTGTTTTGTCTGATTGTGTACGAATATTATAAGAGCTTTGTTTTGTTTTCAGTGAGGTAGGGAAGTGAGAAAGAATATAAATGCTTAGAAATTAAAATAAAATAATTACTTTTTTAAAGTAAAAACAGGCAGTGGGATAAACTCATGTGTGGCTAGGCAAATCAATTCACCTGGGCCTCAGTTTCCTCATCTGTAAAATAAAAGGCCTGTATTTTCTTTTACAGCATGACTAATATGGAAATCTGTTTTGCCTGACTACACATGTATAACTTTTATCAAATTGTTTGCCTTCTCGGGTCAGCTAGGTGGTACAGTGGATAGAGCACCAGCCCTGAATTCAGGAGGACCGGAGTTAAAATCTGGTCTCAGACACTTAACACTTCCTAGCTGTGTGACCCTGGGCAAGTCACTTAACCCCAGCCTGGGGGGGGGAAGGGGGGAATTGTTTGCCTTCTCAATGAGGAGTATGGAGATAGAGTGTAGGAGAGGATTTGAAATATAAAAAATAAAGGTTAAAAAATTTTACATGTAATTTAAAAAGCAAAACATTAAAATAATACGGTTTTGTAAGTATACTTATTTTAATGCCAGAAAATTCAATTCTCCAGAGCACAAATCAGGATTCACAGGTATCCTGTGTAAATCACTGGTAAAAATTCAAGTCCTTTAATGGGATACACAATACACAATAAGGTATAGCTTTCAGACCCTCCCTAGGACACCCAAATACTTTGTTCAGGCTCTGATTACAATAATATAATGCAATACAACAAGAATTTTTTATTGACAATCTGATCAACAAAATTGAAAAGAATTCAGGGCTGACAGAGCCAAACAGCAGGATTTTTTAAAGGAGGTTAGAAAAGACAGCTGTTGAACATAAAGGCAAATGACTTGGGTTTACATCCTGCCTCAGATATTTACTAGCTCTGTGATTATGGGCATGTCATTAACCTCTCCGAGTTTCCATTTTCTTATATCCAAAATGAAAATGATAACATGTGTAACACCTCTCTTCTTCCCTCTCAAACTTGGGAGGAAAAAGCTTTAAAGCATTATGGAAGTTCGAGTTGTCATTATTCCATTTGGGGCACATTTAGTAGTGTATTGGAGCCAGCTCAAACTCACTTGTAACAGCTGATTGCTAAATTTTCAGGATGATGGAAATTGTCAAATATTACAAATCAGAGCTTAATTTGATTTTTTTGTTAATCACTTAAAGTGATAATGAAAATATTAATGATGCAGATTAAACTTTAAAATGTGTCCAATGTACATTCTTTTAAAGAGGGCTGCTTATAAAACATTCACCAGCTCAGTCCTGAGCACATCTTATCCTTTGAGGATACCAGTTGTGTTGGATATTCCCTCCTATCCATTTCCTTCATCTTCCATCTCCCTGTCAAAAGCAGAGCCCTGGGCTGGATAGACAGGGAGGACACAAATGCATCAGCCACCAGGATAGGCAGGGAATCCACAGAGGACAGGCAGCAAAGCTGCTGTCTCAGCCTCTGACCCTGGGTGAAGCAGAAGGCTTGCCGGGTGGGAATGAATGCATGTGCAATTGCAGGGCTGTGGGATGAGCTCATGGCTCTTTCTAAAGCCCTTATCTTGTGGTCTGATCTGGCCCTCTCTGCTCAGCTCCCAGTTGCTGTTCTGGAGGGGGAGGATTTGCTGGATGGAGATGGAGGTGAAAGGGATGGGCGAAGGGTGTGAGCTGATATGGCTTACACCTAGGGCTGCTCCTGGTTTAGCTCTCAGAGGTGCTGCTGCAGAGACCACGGGGGAGGAAGTGTCTGTGACTCCCACCCAGAATTAGCTCAGTACTGAAAAGGGAGCATCATTGATGCTGCTGAATATATTCAAAGTGAAACCTTTACCAGGCAGAAAGATGCACGGGGAGCATGCTGGACTGGCAGTCGGAAGCTCTGGCCTTTATTACAGGACCTTGAACCCTGTTGCTGTTGTTTGCCTTTGGAGCTTCAGTTTCCTCATTTGTGAAATGAGAACACTGGACTAGATGATCTCTTCCCTTTCACTTCCAAATCCTAAGGACTTTTCCAGGCAGCCCAGGATGCTGTGGTAAAGCAGAGCTTGCTGAGAGGAGACAGAGACTAAGACATGAGAGCTGGGGGTGCAAAAAAGAGGGAAAGTGATCTGCAAGACAGGAGTCAGAGAGGGTGGGACAATAATCATAATGATGTTATCTCTCATTTTTAATTGTGCTTTGTGTTGTATAAAGCCATCTCTCACTCCTATATGGCTGGTTTTAGGGGTTTTCAGTAGAGCCCAAGCAATCCTGTCAGCAAGCATGCAAGAAGTTCATGAAACTCAGACTTTGGGCCAAGAAACATCTGGGATGAAAGCAAGTGATATACCCCTCACTCCACAGCTACATTCCCAAAACCCCCTGCCACCAAGAGCATCCCAGTAAGAGTGCAGGGAATGGGGGCAAGCCCAACTGAACTGAACAGAGCAAGGTTCACAGGAAGTCCTCCTATATAGTTTTGGGCCTTTTCCTGTCCCAAAACTTTCAATGGATCACCATTGGTCACAGGATTGAATAATAAGTTCATAAGATCCAAAAATAGATAAATATGATGAATTTTCATAAAATCATAAGATCTAAAAGGGGCTATCTAATCTGATCCTCTTTATTTTATAGATAAAGAAACGGGCTTATTGATTTGCTCAAGTTAATATAGACAGAAGACTAGGCCTGGAGTCAGTAAGACTCATCTTCCAAAGTTCAAATCTGGCCTCAGACACTTATAAGCAAGTCACCTAACACTGTTTGCCTCAGTTTACTTATCTGTCAAATGAGCTGAAGAGGAAATGGCAAATGACTCCAGTATCTTTACCAAGAAAATCCCAAGTAGGGTCCTGAAGAACCTGAAAAAATTAAATAATACTAACAATAAAAAGTGAAAAGAATCAGAGGTAGTATTTGAAACCAAGACTTCTGACTATGGAGGCAAAAGGCTTTCTTTCCCCTGTGCTAAATTTTCACCATTCTTATTTTGGTATTTAAAGTTCTTGATTATCTAGTTCTAATTTTCATTTCTACCTTTATTTTCTCTGTAAATAAAACTGCTCCAACTAGAGTCCTCATTGTTTCCTGAATGTTGCTGTTCTTCAGTCATATGATCCCATTTGAGGCTTTCTTGATGGCTTGCTGTTTTCTTCTCCAGCTCTTTTGACATATGGGGAAACCGAGGCAAGCAGAGTAAGGTGACTTGCTCAGGGTTAGACAGCTAATAAGCATCTGAAGTTAGATTTGAACTTAAATCTTCTTGACACCAAACCCAGTAATCTATCTATGGTGCCACCTAGCTGCCCTATTTCCTGAATATATGTTGTTCATTCCTGCCTCTACCTTTGCTCACTGCATTCTATCTACCTGAACTGAGCTCTCAGGTCCTCTCCACCATTTCCATCCTATTCTCTCTTCTAAGTCCAGGACCTCCTTCCTCCCCACTCTGGCCTGCCTCAAGTAATCTTCCCTGATTATCTAAGTCCAGAGAACTCCTGTGCTTCCTCTATACTCCTGTGTGTGTTTTATCTGGCCCACCAATATACTATGTCATTTTGTGTATATGCTCTGTAAGTTCCTTGAGGACAAAAATTATGTTTAATTCACCTTTTGTATGAAGAAGAAGTTGGATATAATGCCCCAAACATATATATATAATCACACTAGAATGTAAGCACATTGAAGCTAAGGACTGTTCTGTTTTGTTTTGTCTTTGTATCTCAGCATTTAGGTGACACAGTAGGTAAAGTTCAGGGCCTGGAATCCGGATGATCTGAATTCATATCTGTTCTCAGATAATTATAGCTGTGATCCTCTACCCTTGTCTATCTCAATCCCTCATCTATAAAATGAATTGGAAAAGAAAATGGCAAACCACTTGAGTATAATTGCCAAGAAAACCCCAAATAGGGTTAAAAAGTCAGACATGACTAATCAATTAAACAACATGTCTTTGTATACCAAGCTCTCAGAACAGTACCTTGAATTAACTAATATTTGTTCACTTTATTAAGAATCCTGAATCTGAGGGTAGAAAATCTGGATCTGGATCCACTTAAGCAGACAAGACACATTTATTAAATGCTTATCATGTGCCAAGCATTGTGCCAATAACTGGAATAAAAAGAGGAGCACAGAGAAAGATAGTCCCTGCCCCCCAAGGAGTTTACATTCTAATGGGGAAAGACAATACTTCAAGAGAACTGAAAAGCAGGGAAGTCCTCAAGGGGATTTTCAGGATGTCTGAACCAGAAAGAGAACCACTTTGTACAATTCTCTTCTATTTTCTGGGCTTCTTTCTCTGTGTAATGAGAAAGCCTCAGGTCTCTTACTGCTCTTACAGTACAGTACAGTACTCTGAGTGCTCTCCATACTTGAACATTTTACAATCATTCTATGACTCTACCTGTTCTGCCGGTGGAACCGTCATGATGTCAGGCAGTGCTCATCTATGCACAGGTTGTACCCACAGGCTGGCCGGGGCAAGGACAGGCCCAGTCCATGTCCAATGGCCTAGTACAGAACAGCAGAAGCCAGAGCATGTTTATGAGCTGACTGACTGACTGGCTCTAGTCTGTGTCAGCAGCAGTGTGTACACTTTGATATGATCAGCTCACCTGGAAGGTGCTAATTGAGCTGATTAATTGAGCCAATTACCCTGGACTCCCAGGAGTGCTGTTAGCTCCTTCTGGCTCCAGGGGGCCAGGTGTGGAGGCTGCTCTCCCATCTGGCAAAGGGCCCTGTGCTCAGGCTCTTGTGGGACAGCAGGGACCTGAACTTCTCTCAGAGCCCAGGAAGTTAACATTCACTGATGATGGAGTCAAAGGAGAAATAGGAAGGAGATATGGGGTAGAGAAGCTTCTGCTGGGCTTGGGCAGCCAAGTGCCCCTTCCCTCCGAGAAGCTGGGAGGGACAAGGGAATGAAACATGTCTTCAAATGTGGGTGGGAGAGTTTTGAGTCTGATGAGGTCTTGAATGGCACCGAGCAGCTGTTCCTATTAGGGGGTGCCCAACTAAGGGTTCCCCCTTTTCTGAATGTGTGCGTATGAATATGTAACCGAATATGCATGAGTGAGCTTGAAAATGAGTGTGCCTAAGAATAAGTGTTTATGAATGTAAAAGAATGCGAGTGAGTACTGCATCTGAATTTGAATGTGAACACAGAGCACCTCCACACTCAATATTCCATCTCCTGCCTCCACACCTTTGCAAAGGCTGTTCCTCGCCCTCCTCCATGCTAAGAAGGCTCTCCTTATTCACCTCCATGTTTTGGAATCTCTTCAAAGCTTGGCTCAATTGTCACCTGCTGCATACAAGAGGTCTTTCTAAATTCCCCATGTGTTAGTGATCCATGCCTCCAAATGATTTTGTTCTCATTTTGTAGATATCTTGTATTATCTAAGTTCATATCATGTTTCCCAGCAGAAGAGACTGTTTTTGTCTTAATTTCTCTAACACCTAACACAGTGGCTCGTACATAGTTGTGCTTAAGAATTACTGTTGAGTTGAGTTAAATATAAACGAGCCTGAACCTGAGTGTATGAGCTTTAGTGTATATTCTCCTTTTATTAATCCCTTCCCTTAAACTGTCTTCCTGCCCTGGTCCAAGTTCCTGGGAACTGTCCGTAACCTCTCCAGGGAGATCCTGACTCTGCTCCTTAATAGTTCTGTGGCCTTAGGCTTCTTCACATCTCTGGGTTTCTGTTTCCTCATCTGTAAAATGAGAGCATTGGACTGGATGAGATCTAGGGCCTCTTCCAACTTTAAAGTTCTGTGATGCTACAATTTGCACCAAATACAGGGAAAAGAGCAAGTAGAGCCCATGTGTACTGGGGGGGGGGGGGCAGAAAAAGGCAGAGTCCTAGTCTGTGGAATGCTCCTCTTGCCCCATGGTGAGGACAAGGGAGCCTCCAGCCTCTGGAGTGTAGAGCCGAGTTTCTGAGTAGCCTGCCAGCCCAGAGCAATGACTCAGCCTCCAGGATCCTCTGCCACAGAGGGAGGAAAGGGGATGACTCATCAGCAGAGACACAGGGAAATCGGAAAGAAAAATGCAAGACCAGCAGATTCTCAACCTTTTGTCAGCATTTGGTACAAATGTTCTGACCCCTAATGAGCAGGGGGTAGCACTTAGAGGCTTGCAGTGCCTGGAAAAGTACTCTGGTCTGGGACCTGGTATACATCAAAGCCAATCATCCCTGTCCCTGAAAAGGGATCATCTTGTCTATGCCCCTGCCTCTGTCACTGTGGTCCTCAGAACAGAAGAAAGGCAGGGGAAGAAATGCAGTCTTGGGACATCTGTGATCAGGAAGTCTGCTCACTCTCTGCACTCTCCAAACACTCCCCTGATTGATGGGAGCATAATCTAATTAACAGGACCAGCCCAGGAACCCTGCTTCGTCCCATGCTATTTAAATCTACAGCATGATTTTCCTGCTGTGTCCCAAGAACATCCCTTGCCTATTCTTTCTCACTTCATCTTTTATTCTGGGGATGGGACTCAAATCAATGTCACCATTGCTGTAGCAATGATCCTAAGGCCAATAGTCAGTCAATTAGCATTTATTAGGCACCTACTATGTGCTAGGCAAAAAAAAAAAAAAAAAAAAAAAAAAAAAATTCCTTTCCCTCAAGGTGCTTATCCTTTAATGGGAGGGACAATATGTAAACAGCTATGTTGTTTGCAGATAAGATACATGCAGAAGGAATTAGATAATTGAAAGGCACTAATATTAAGGGAGTGTTAGGAAAAGTAGAACTTTATATGAGGCTTGAAGGAAGCCAAGAGGGAGAGTGATCACAGGGATTGCCCTATAGTGCCACCTGCCACCCTGGTGACTTCCCAGGCCCCTTTCTAGCTGCCATTTCCCTAATTGTACTGCCTGTCCCTTTAATTTAAATCCCTTGAGGACAGAGACTAGTTTTTGGTTTTGGGTCCCCAAGATTTGATAAATACTTAATAATTGATTGATTGATTGGCTCTGTGCCTATTACATTGTGTGTAATAGACATATTTTCATTCATTTATCCTATTTTAGCAAAACAGAGAAGGAAAGAATTAGAAACACTAAGTTAAAACTAAATGAACTTAAAACATACATCCTCAAGTCAGATAGTCTACAAGCATTTATTAATTGCTTCCTACTGACATGGGTGATTCTACATAATGGAGACTCAAAGAAAGACATAAATGGCCCCTTCTCTCATGTAGCTCACATTTTAATTGGGAGACAATATGTAAATAACCACGTACACATGTCACGTAGAGAGTAAATGGAATCTCAGAGGGAAGGTACTAGCAACTGGAGGGACCAGAAAAGATCTTCTCTTGAAGATGAAATTTGAGTCTTGAGGGAAGCCAGAGACAAGCCAGGACACAGAGGTGAGAATGAAGTGGCCTCCAGGCAGGGGAGACAGTGAATGAAAAAACCTAGAACTGAGATGCAGAGGTTCTTGTTGTAGGAACAGCGAGTGAGTTGTACTGTCTATGATGTCGTGTGGCTAGATCCTAGAGTGGAGAAAAGAGGCAAATGTAAGGAGACAAGACGGGTATTTAAGGAACCACGTCATAAAGGGTTTCAAAGTCAAACAGAGGAGCTTATATTTGATCATGGCAGGAGATGAGGGAGGGGAGGGAGGCAGCAATAGGGAGTTGCCAGAGGTCATTGAGCAGTGGGAAGAGGTGAAGGGGCGACACGATCAGACTTACACTTTAGGAGCATCATTTTGGCAGCTGAGTACAGAGGGTGGATTGTGGTGGAGAAAAAAGCAAAGCCGAAACCCAAGCTCTATTTCATGGATTCGAAAAACCAAGAGAATGTTTTCAATCAGCATCTCCTGACTCCAAACTCAGGGCTTTTCCCATGACACTTTTTCAGTTTATTAAATCCAATTCCAGGGTCTGAGTCGTCTCTAATATAGGAAAATTTTCCTAATTCCTGAATTTAGTTGAATTAATTCAAGTCAACAACTTTTGATTAAGCACCAGCTATGTACCCAGCATAATGCGAGGCACTATGGGAAATACAGAAACACATGATACAGTCCCTATCCTAGCTCAGAGTCACATCCAAGGGCCACTTCTAACTCAGTCTGTGAATCAACCAAAATTGACATACCTGATGCAATTAAATAGTATTCAGCCAAGCACAAGATGGAAGAGATATGACCAAACAATGGTTCATGTGAAAATGACCACATGACTCATGGGATGTAGTGAACAATAGGCCCTCTGGGAGAAAACAGTAGATATAGGATGTATGTGGAAAAAGGATCATGTGGCCTTAGGAGACCCTGTGGTACAATAAACTAAGTGTCCATCTTGGAGTCAGAGACCGAGGGTCAAACATGTCTCTGCAGTTCACTAATTATGAGGGACCTCCTCACTGTGCCTCAGTTTCTTCACCTATAAAATGGGAATAATCATGCATGTTCTACCTATCTCTCTGAGATGACTGTGAGCACTGAAAGAGTTAACATACTATATCTCTATCTTCACAGGGGAAAGGGTAATAAGTTTGAAGTCAGAAGACCTGGGTTCAAAACCTGACTCTGCTACTTAGCCATTGCGTGAACTTGGGCAAATAATTGCTCTGGGCCTCCATGGCAAATCACCCCAGTATTTTTGTCAAGAAAATCCCAGATGGGGCCTGTGTCTTCATTTGTAAACAATAAGGGGCATGAACTAGATGATTTCTAAAGCTTCCTAGTCTAAATCTATGATATTATGATATGATTCCAATTGCTTGTGAACTGCCTCTTTTCTCTAAGCAATTCCTATATTGTTTCTAACATTGTTTCTAACAATCCAAAGTCCAGTCCTTTGTTGACATTTGTTATTTTTTAAAAGTTGTATTGATGTCTATTGTTTTTCATATCACAGTTCTTTCCCTAAGTACCTTTCTAAAGAATCTTCATTTGTAACAAGGTGAGTTTAAAAAAAAAAAAAAAAAAAAAAAAAAAAAAAACAACCTGTAAATGTTTTCAATATTGGATATTCTAGTCCCCTAGCCACCACACCTTACCAATAGGAATATTTCATCAGCTCTTCTCAGAGCCAGTATTAGTCATGGCCTTTCATTTGAGTTCTAATGGCCAACACTTGATGAATCATGGCTGTTCTGTAGGCAACATTCAATCAATCCTAGATCTGCCCCAGATAGAATGGGGCTCTCTCAAGTCTATGTATTTTCAAGTACAATTTCAACAAATTATTTAGCCAATATTAAAAGTACAATAAGTGGCAAGAGAGTTGTCCTATATTTTCCATGGCCAACCCTAAGATGTCCAGAGGAATCAAGGAAAGCCCCATGTTGGGACCCCTTGGGTCTGCCACAGGACAACACAGTCAAGATTTACCTGGATTGGGAGGTCACAGATCCATCTGTATAATTAAGTATGTGCAAAGCACCATGCCAAGCAAGTGGAGAAGAATAAGTCGTACTAATTTATGGAAGAGGCTCCTTGAGAGAGTAAAGACCTGGGAACTAGCAGGAGCTAAGAAGAATACTTTGGAGCTCAAGACCTGAATAAGGGAATGTGAGGTGAGAAACTTTAGGGAGCCCAAAGGGCCATATTCTAAGAGATATCCTTAGCTCGGGGCTTTCTTCTAAGGACTGTGCAGGTTTGAGGAACTCTGGTGAGCTACCATCTGGTCTCTTCAGGGTCTAGAGAACAGGAGGAGGTATCCCTACTGCTTCTTTTTTTGATCATACTACATAGCCTCATCTTAGAAGCATGAAGGAAGCTGAGGAAAATCTCTTCCCTTTGATTCACCTAGATGTTTGACCAAAGTCATCTACTTATCTTTCCCTTACCCCTTTTCCCACCACTGCACATTTGCATAGGTCAGGGCCTCATGCCTGAGTATCTTTTCCTGTCAGGGTTGTCAGCTGGACTAGTATTTTATCACAAAACTGGGAGGACACTTTTACTCATATATTACAGATGTTTGGGGGTGGGGGAGTGTTAGATATTGTTTTTGGTAATCCTATCCCCAACTCATCACCACCTGTTGAAATCCTGTTATTTCAGAATCAGCTATAGCACTTCTTTCTATAAAACTTTCTGGATCCCTACCCCTCCCACCCATTCCCCACAATGTCTTCTCTCCCTCTTTACACTTTTCTAGACAATTTTACCTCCTTTGGTCCCGATTCTATCTTACATATTGCATTTCCCCATTGTTGTTATTGTTCATTTTTCAATTATGTCTGATGAGGTCCTGGGTCTCTGAGGTGGGCAGAGAAAGCCCAAAGGACTGATAAAATTACTCCCTGAGGCAAGCAAGAAAAAATGTTGATGGGGATCAGCTCAATCTTATAGTCCCACTCTCTGTAGAGGTCATGAGTAGCCCAACACGCTGTGTCCAGTTGGAAAGTCAAGTTATGTCAAACCCTTAGGGTTAAATTTTCCCTATAAATCTGCCCATGGCCCATGACATCTTTGCTGAATCCCTTTTGGGATTAGCTCACCATGGGTTCTGTTTCATGGTGTCTTTTCACCCCTTCCTCATGCCTCATGGTATCCTTCCTCTCATCCCCCTACCATGTCTCATGTTGTCTTTCTCTTTTTTATAGCTAATTAACTCTTTAGGATGCTAAACTCCTCTATGGATCTGCCAGTCAATGGCTCCCACCTATGGATATATTCCTTTAATGGATTTTTCCAAACTCCTTCCCTTGGTAACCCTATTGCTCTCCCAAATCTATTTCATATTTACCATTCCTGGCATCTATTGTATCTCTTCATTTTGTTTGTAACCTGTTTTCCTAAATAAACCTACCTTTTGCTAAAGAGAATTCATAAGGATTATTCCTTATGAATTCTTCACGTGACCAAACCCCAACACTTAGCCTCATCATTTGGTGCTGTACTGCAAACACATCAATGTCTGGTTCTTGGGATTCCATTTGGGATTTTCTTGGCAAAAATCCTAAAATGGTTTGCCATTTCCTTCTCTAAATCATTTTACAGATGAGGGAACTGAGGCAAACAGGGTTAAATGAGTTGACCAGGGTCACACAGTTAGTGAGTTTCTGAAGCCAGTTTTGAACTCAGCTTTTTCTCACTCCAGACCTATCACTGTTCCACATAGCTACCTGAATTCTTCCTACCAGACTCTAGATATTGCATTGTTTTTCCACATTGGAGGCAGGTAGATATCACAATGAATATGGGACCTGGCTTGGAGTTAGGAAGAACTGAGTTCAAATCCTGCCTTAAACTCTTACTAGCTATGTGACCCTATTCAAGTTACTTAAACTCTGCTCAGTTTCTTCATTTTAAAAATGGGGGTAATGCCATCAGCTATTGATGTTGTGAAGGCTGTAGTGAGGATCAAAGGGGATAACAATTGTAAAGCATTTAGCACAGTGCCTCAAACATAGTAAGCACTACATAAATGTGAGTTATTGTTATTATTATTACACTTTTATGCTGAGAGCAGGGGATCTTAAACTTTTTGTGTGTCCTGTAAAGTCTGCAGATAGACCCCTTCTTATAATTCTGCTTTTAAATGCATGAAATAAAATACATAGAATTAGAAGGGAAACTAATAATATTGAAATGCATTATATATGAATTACATAAATATATTAAAAACCACATTCACAGAACCCCAGATTAAGAATCTCTATTCTAAAGAATCTAATTTAGGATTTTGCACATTATCCTAGAGGTTTAGGTCACTGATTTTGCTTGTAAAAGGAAAATTGCTTTTCCTAATGCACTTTAGAACTTTAGGGATTTTCTGGAGTACTGAGGGGTTAAGTGATTTGCCCAGAGTCATACAACCAGTGGATGTCAGAGAAGAGACTTGAACCCAGGATTTACTTAAGACTGATCTTACTTAGAGACCAGCTTTCTATGTACTGTTACAGTTTGAAGAAGAAAAAAAAATCATTGAATTGAATAAAACATGGTCTGTGACTTCATGGAATTTGAAATTGCTCAGGGCGGAACAACATACACAAATAACTATAATACAAAATAATATAGGTGTACTTTAAAAAGTGTAAACAACATGCTCTGGGAAATATGAGAGGGGAAGGACTGGTGCACTCAGCTCAAAATCCATGAAACTACAATGATGATGGGGAGGTCCAGAGAAGGCTTAATGCAGGACGTGGCATTTAGGCTGTGTTTTAAGGAAGGTGCTTTAGCCACAGAAATAGTGTGAGCAAAGACAGAGTCGGAACAGAGAAAAGCAAAAGCAAATCACTCAGTTTAGCTAGAACAAAGCACAGGAAAGGGGGAGTTGTATATGATAAGACTAGAAAGGAAGCATGTGTTATATTGGGGAGGACCTTGAATGCCAGGTTAAGGCACCTAGTCATTATTTAATAGACAACAGGGAATCATTGAACTGCTCTGAGCAGAAGGAGTGCTCACAACAATGCATTAGGAAGATTAATCTGGCAGCAGCAGTAGAGGATGGATTGATTAGAGGAGAGAAGGAAGACTGGAGGCAGGGAGACTGGCTTCAGAAAGAAGGATTTTAGCCAAAAACGCATACATATAAACCATACAAACACTCTCTGGAGGGAAAGCTATATGAATTGGGCAAGCTAAAAACACATGGATCAGAGGAAGAATGTGGGGAGTGTGAACACTTGGCAAGGGGGAAGAATTGTCTGCCTCTACCAATTAATCAGGGAGGACTCCCTGGAAAGAGGGGGGAGGGAGGGAAACCTTACCAGAAACTGTTTCCAGAAAAAAAAAAAAGGCAAAGATTCGGGGAAGATGAGCTGGGAGAATGTGGTGTTGAGTCCCCACACCAAGAACCTTTAGGCTGCCATTAAACCCCAACTTTCACATTAATGATGCCCCAGTATATACTCTATAGTCTAACTCCACTGATCTCCTTGCAGTTTCTTATTCACAATATTCCATCTCTAACTTGTGTAGCTTTGTATAAGCTGTTCCCCCATTTCTGGAAGACAAGCCCTCCTCATCTCTGCTTCCTGGAACCCCTAGGTCTCTTCGAGTTTCAGTTTAAGTGCTCCACAGGCTTTTCCAAATTCCCAGCTCTACCCATTCTGTCGTTAAAGGCTTCCCTAGCCCAATAGGACCTTAATAAATGATTGTTGAATTGAACTCCAAGAGACTGTCGTGGAATTTCTGAGCTGGTTGGGGCCTTAGTCCAAATCCTACATTTTACAAAAGAGAAGGCGGCGCCAATAAGAAAGAAAAGTGAAGGTCATTTGATTACTTTATCAAAAGCTAGAATTAGAACCCAGATGCCTTGATTACAAATTTAGTCCTTTTCCCATCTATCCCTAGACTCCCTTCTTTTCTATTTCCTTCCCCTCCTCCCCCAACCAAAAAACAAATAAGCACTAATCTCGGAATTCTGTAGCTGCAGACTCTTTCCAAGAAATCCTAGAAAGACCCAGGGTGAAGGTTCCTTTATTCAGGGCATAGTAGCCAGCCTTCATCTCCCTTTGGGCTATTCTCCCAGAAACCCTGAGAGAGTGGAGGCACTGAAGAGCCAGACCTCAAGGGCATGACTAATCTCAGATTTGAAGAATCCACGAACTTGAAGGGAGAATATTGGAAGACTTCACTACAAGGAACCTTTCATTGCTCTCAGCTGCTTCTAAGCTAATCACGGGCATGATGGTATCTGCAAAGGGCAATTCAGATCCAATTTCATGCCCCTGCTGCTATGAGAGTCCCCCACCAGCTTCCAAAGAGAATGACCAAAACACAATGTGTCCAGAGAGGAAATGTAGTTACAAGGTTTCAGATGGTTTCTATGAGACCAGGTTTAAAGTAGGGCCAGACAGAAATTCTCCCCCTAAACTTCCTATAGGCATAGGGATGTAAGATTGGAAAGGGAAAGATGACACTATAGAAAGTGTAGAGTTTAAAGAGTTTGGGGATTTGAGGTCATTTAGCCCAGAGTTTTATTTTACAGATGGGAAAACTAAGGCCCTGAAATGTGAATTTATTTTCCCAGGAACATACAGGTAATTAATCAACACAGGCTCTCTCTGGATACTGATAAGGCTTTGGGATGCAAGGATAGTAAGAGAATCAAAAATATTCATTGATGCTTCCTTTATGACCTTGAGCAAGGCATTTAACCCCTCTAAGAGTCAGTCTACTCTTTTGGAAAATGAGAGGGTTAAACTAGATGGTCTGAGAACTCCCTTCCTGATCCAGAGTTCTACCTCTATGGAGCACATCCAAAGGAGAAGCAGCACATCAGGGAATTTGAATCCATGTCACATAGGCTGCTCTGGTTCTGAAAAGAGGGGCCACTGACTTAGAGGGAGGGTGAAGTTGGGCCTTCCTTACTCTGGAGTCACTTAGAGAGAATAAATAATGAAGCTTGGAGAAAGAATAAAGTATCTTTCAAAAAAGAAGTGAAATAGTGTAGATTAAGTACCCTATCTTGGATTGGGTGGAATAGCACAAAGAAAGAGGAATTTTTAAGGCATAAATTTCCATATAGCTACGGCAGAACGAGTATACTCAACTTATTTAACCTTTCTCAAAAACTTTTTAATAGGGGCCCACCAAAAAAACAAACAAAAAAAGGGCTATTTTTAAAATTGACTCACCGTAGTATTAGATTTGTTGTTATTGAATAAGAAGTACATAGTAGAAATAAGATACAGGGATAAAGGAACACTTCTCTAGCTAGCAAAGTTTTCAAAAGTCCTTCAGGGATCAGTGGTAGGAACAGTCATTTAATATCTTGATAAATTAACTGAAGGAGGGACTGTTCAGTGAAATCTGCATCTTCACATGAGAATAAACTCTTCTAGGTAATGAAAAACTAAGCCAATGGGGAAAGATTGACAGAGAATCTTATGAGTCCATGTGAGTGGGAAGAGAAGTGGCAGATGTTTTAACGTGGGCAAGTGTAAGTGAATGTATTTAGGGATTTTAAAAAACACAAACCACCTGCATAAAATCTAAAACTCTAATCCAGAAGGACTTGATGTCTGGACCCACACAGGTGGATAAGTAGAGGACATAACTAGCATACCACTCCCTTTAGTTTCCATTCTTTGCCATCCCCAAAAAAAGCCACTATAAATATTTTCATATGGCTGCATGCTTTTCCTCTTTCTTTGACTTTGAGGGTATAGATTTATTAATAACACTGAGTTAGAAAATATGCACAGTTAGGGGCAGCTAGATGGCGCAGTAGATAGAGCGCCAGTCCTGAAATCAGGAGTTCAAATCTGACCTCAGACATTTAATACTTCCTAGCTGTGTGACCCTGGGCAAGTCACTTAATCCCAATTGCCTCAGCAAAAACAAGAAGAAAGAAAATATACACAGTTTTATAATTTTTGGAACATGGGTGAACAAAGTATAGTATATGGATACAATGAAATGCAAAAAATACAATAGTATCATAAGAACTGTTGAAATAGACAGTTTCAGGTAGATGTAAATGAATTGAACAAATCAGGAGAACAATGTATAATATAACAATAACAATAATAAAAATAAACAACTTTAAAAGACTTAAGAGCTCTGATTGATACAATGATTAGCCACGATTTGAGTCTAATGATGAAGAATTCTATCTCCAACTGAAAGAGAGGTGATGGATTAACATGCAGAATAACATACACGTTTTTGGATGTGAGCTAATGTGGGAATTTATTTTTTGACTTATTTATTTTTACTAGGTTTTTGTTTCTCTGTTGGGTAGGGAGGAGGTTGGAAGGAGGGAGAGAGAAAGAGCTAAGAAGAAGAGAAAATAAAGGCCTGTTAATTAAAAAAATAAAATTTAAATTACTAGGCCACCAATACTATGAAAGGATTTTGTTTCAGAGAACAATATTTACTGACAATTTGTGATATTCCTATCATACAGAATTTCTAATCTATCTCATGCTGACCTCTCTTTGGCATTGCTTTAGCCTCTATTTCAAATCTCCTCTTGAGTCCTCTGGATTTGTTTGTCAGTAAATTCTTTGACTTGACCATTTGTCTATTTAACCTTTCAGAGCAAAGCTTAGTCTATCCTTTTGCCCTTACTATCTTGTTCATGAACCCTGGAATCTTCCCTTGTTCATCTTCCCTTATTACCTACACAGCTCCATCCCAGACCCTTGTGAAGAGGTTGTCTAAAACTTGAGAGTTAATAAGTCATAGGAGTAGGAGATAGAAATAGCCCATCTAGCCCTATTCCCTCATTTGATCAGTAAGAAAAGCAAGGCCCAAATGGTACAGCAAATGTGGACTTCTATCTCAGGATATTTATCTTAAAGCTGGCATGTCCAACAAGACCAATAGAACATTGAGCTTTCTTGAAAAGGACATTGGAAAAAACATAAAACACAATCCTTTCCTAACACATCCTAATATGTGGGTGTGGAGGAGGAAAAAAAAGCATTAGCAAAAGAGTAGTTTACTTGTTATCATGACAAAGCTCAAGATGACAACTTCTTAATCAAAAGAACAAAAACAAAAGGTGTACATTTTCAAATACTCCTTAACAGTCCTAATGAGATTTTCAAAGTTTATATGCTACTTCTTTCTGGTTAGATATCCAAATAAATAGTAATTAACACCTGAAGCTATTCTCTTCTCCATCTAGTCCTCTTCCAAATCTCTCAGGTCTTTGTTTCTAAGATTGGTATAAACAAGTAGTCACCACACTACCTCAAGATACAATGGTGCTAAAGAAGGATAAGGAAGGAAAGATAAAATAGCTAGTCATAGAAAGAAAGGGTTGATATTTGAGAATAAACTAAAGATTATGTCTTTTCATTGTGAAAAAGGAAAGCTCAAGAAGGCATATGATCAAAATCTATTATCTCATCGATAAAAGTTCATGGACTTGCACACAGAGATTAATGAATTCATGGACTCATTATTCCAGGAGATGGTACTTGTTAAAAAAAAAAAAAAAAAAAAAAAAAGGAAGAAAGAAAGAAAAAAAGAAATTAATCCAAACAGGTTTGAATCAATTTGTGAATGAAAAGACCAAACATGGCTATAGCTTTTCACATGAGCTAAGATAGAACAACTACTATTCACATGCATTTATAGCACCTTTCTTGGGAATACAGGATCCTGACCTGGCTGAACCATAGTCTGACTCAATATGGCAGTTCCTACATTCCTAGATTTCTTTCAAGTATACCCAAGAGCTGTTGGTCCAATGAGGAAACAGACTTAGAAACTATTACCAAGCCACAAAGTCTAATCACTAAAGTCCTCTTCCAGGGGAGAGAATAAACTGCACCATATTTTCCTATAATAAATCAAGCTCTCAACTTTTTACTGGAATTACCATCTAATCTGTTTAGTCCTCATTCAACATAAACATGTTAATCAACGACTATTCAATTCAATAGTTATTAAGCTCTTACAGTAGGTAGAGCAAGATGAGAGACCTTAGGGGAGATAGAAAAATATTCCCTACCTAAGCTAAAGCAATATAAATTATACACTGCTGCCCAACCCCTAACACAGCTAACAATAATACAAAGTAATATGTGGAAAAGTGCTCAAGGGAAGAGGAAACTAAGTGCTTTGTGAAATCCCTAGGGGAGAAAAATTGGTTTTGACTGTGGAGATGGGGGGGAAAAAACTTCTTGGAGAAAGCAGCACATCATCCAGGAATAAGGAAATGATAGTTCCCATTTTGGTCAGACCACATTTGAAATACTGGATAGAGCTCCACAAGCCAAAGTGGAAGAAAAACGTTGATTAATGGAGTGCATCTCAAAGAGAGTGTCTAAGATAGTGAAGGCACTGGTGCTCATGCCATATTAAGATTTATTCAAGAAAGTAAGGTATTTAAACCTAGAGGAGATCTAGGGAGGACTTCACACCTTTCAGCATCAAGTATTCTGTGAGAGAGTGATTAACCTAAAGCAGAATTAGGAATAACTGGTTAAAAAAATTACAAGGAAGCAAATTTCTGCTTGATGTAAGGAAACACTTACTAGAGATTAGAGATACCTCAAAGTAAAAATAGGCTTATGTGGGAGGTAATGGGTTACTCTTCACTGGAGGTCTTAAAGTAGCAGTGAATGTTCACTTGTTGACTGTGTAAAAGGTATTTCTTTTCAGATATGAGTTGGTCTGCATGGGTACAAGAGTCCCTTCTAAGAAATACATGTATATAAGCTTTATACATATATATATGTGTATATATGCATATATACATATATATGTATATGTATGCATATATATACGCATACAAATACATGTATGTGTATGTGTGTCTATACATACATATTCTTTTCTATTTGTGTCCTATGGTTAAGTGGAATATCAGAAGACCTAGATTTAAACTCCATTTATGACACTATTATGTGACTTTATGTACACATTATTTCTTTTCCAAGGACCCCAATTTGCTCACCTAGAGATTTGCTCACTATCTAAGATTCTATAAGGAAGTAGTAATATTTGAGTTGGGCTTTCAAGGAAGACTAGCAACTCAATGTGTGAGATGAGGAAGGAAGGAAGGACATTCTAGAAATATAGAGTATAGCATAAACAAAAAATTGGAGGGAAAGAATAGAATTTGTATGGTGGCTGGAGAATACTTTAATGGGAAATAATAGAAATGAAGGGAAATAGTATGAGATGAATCTAAGAAAGTGAGTTTATGCCAAATTGTGGAGCGTTTAGTTTAAACTTGCCCTGGTAGACAACAAGGAAGGAAGATTAGTCAGCTAGGAGGTATCATGGATAAAAGAAAGGGACTTAGAGCCAAAAACACCATTCTACTTCAAATTTGGCCTAAGAGATTTACTAGCAGTGTTACTCAGAGAAAGTTACAACCTCTCTGACTCAAATTTTTTTAAATTAATCAAACAAGGATAACAACCCCTAGCTCAAAGAGTTGATGCAAAGATCAAATGAGATAACATATATAAAGCATTTTGCAAACCAAAAGCACTATATAGATATTAGCTTTTATTATTAGTCTTGCAAGTTATAGTGGATGATTTGGAAAATGGTAGCTGGAAGATTTGTTGAAAGGTTGTTATAATATAGTCAGATGATAAAATATGACCCTCTAAGCTGGTGTCATTGGAAATACAGAAGAAGGGACAGGTGCTAAAGCTTCTGTAGCAGTAAAATAACATTGTGTTCAAGAACACATACCAAGACCCTACTCTTATACCTTATCCTAGGATATAAGTGATAATGGGTTCTCACAGGCTGTGCCAATGGGTCACAGATTTAGAGTTGGAAGAAATTTTAGATGTCATCTAATGTAACCTCTCATTTCACAGGTGAGCAAATTGAGGTCCTTGAAACATAAACAATTATGTGCAAAGTCACCTAATAGTATCAGAAATGAGGTTTTGAACATAGATCCTCTGATGGTCTAGTCAACAATAGGACACAAATGGAAAAGTGTGTTATGTATATATACACACACATATTACATAAATTATGTGTTTGTATGTTTATCAATACATATAGTATATATATATATATTATTAACAGTATGCATGGACATGGATTTGTATATATATATATATATATATTATTGAGAGAGAAAGGAAGGAAGGAAGGAAGGAAGGAAGGAAGGAAGGAAGGAAGGAAGGAAGGAAGGAAGGAAGGAAGGAAGGAAGGAAGGAAGGAAGGAAGGAAGAGAAAGAAAAAGAAAGAAAGAGAGAGAGAGAAAGAAAGAAAGAAAGAAAGAAAGAAAGAAAGAAAGAAAGAGAGAGAGAGAGAGAGAGAGAAGAAAGAAAGAAAGAAAGAAAGAAAGAAAGAAAGAAAGAAAGAAAGAAAGAAAGAAAGAAAGAAAGAAAGAAAGAAAGAAAGAAAGAAAGAAAGAAAGAAAGAAAGAAAGAAAGAAAGAAAGAAAGAAAGAAAGAAAGAAAGAGAGAGAGAGGGAGAGAGAGAAAGAGAGAGAGAGAGAGAGAGAGAGAGAGAGGAATGAAGGAAGGAAGAAAGACAGATTTTTGTTATTTCAGTCATGTCTGACTCTTCATAACCCCATTTGGGGGTTTTCCTGGCAAAGATACTAAAGCAGTTTGCCATTTCCTTCTCCAGATTATTTTACTGATAAAGAACAGAAGCGAACAGTTAAGTGACTTGTCCAGGGTCACATAGCTAGTAAGGGACTGAGGACAGATTTGAACTCAGGAAGATGAGGCTTCCTAATTCCAAGCTATATATGTGTGTGTATATGTATATATGTGTGTGTATTTATAGATACATACTATATATACCCATAAATATATGTAGATATACTATAGATTTATATATGCAATATATGTAAATGTATCATGTATATATGAAAGGTAGCTAGGTGGAACAGTGGATAGTGCCCAACATGGAGTCAAATCTGGCTTCAGATACTTACTAGCTGTGTGAGACCCCTGGACAAGTTACTCACTTAATTCCATTTGCCTCAATTTCCTCATCTGTAAAATGAGCTGGAGAAGTAATGACAAATCACTCCAATGTCTTTGCCAATAAAATGCCAATAACATATATATATATATATATATATACACAAGCACTGACACACTCCCTTAGTAGAATTAAACTACATTAATGTGTGAATTTCTTAAGAGTAGGGATGGTTTTTTGTCTTTCTATCCCTAGCACTTACTATAATGCTTTGAAAACAGTGTTAAATAAATGTTTCATTCATTTATTGCTTTGGAGCCCAAGGATCTACATTTGAATCTCTTGCTAGATGACACAACTACTATTTTACTATTCTGTGCTTCTCTTCCCCATCTGTAAGATGAAGGGGTTAGTTCAGATGGCCTTTAAAGTCTTTTCTGGCTCTAAATCCACGACCCTGTGATCCTCATTGCTCAATCTTTCTGACCTTTCACTTTTTTCTAATCAAGCTCTTTATTTCTCCATGTGAAAAGAGTCTGCACTACCAGAGCCAGAAGATTATTGTGAATAACAAAGGAGAAAATGGTTTCAATAAAGCACATAAATGACAGCTTTTATCATTTTTTTAAGAGGAATATAAAGTGCTATGAGATCATATGGGACCATACCTGGCTCATCCAAAAGGCTGACTAGGCCTGAGCTCTGGCCTCCAAGGCTAAACACCTACATCTCTGGCTAAAATGAAGCCATTTTCTTACATCCTCCTAACCTTGTCTTATAGTTGTCATATGAGTAAGAGAATATTACTCTTTTTGTCTGCCAACCAATCTTCATTCAGCATGATTTCAGGGCTTTTCATCATCCGGGCTACCCTCAACTGGACGATAAAACTAAGATTCCCTGAACTCTGAGAGATTCCTTATTAGCCATCAGGTTAAGTTCAAACTCATTTGTCTGGCACTGCAGCACCCCCAGAGTGGTATCCTCCTAAACTTTCTATCCCCATCACTCTCTCCAACAGACAGTTGTCCCTTCATTGTCCCAGGAGACACCAGAGTAGGAGCACAGTATCCACCAGGACATCAATCTCTGTCCCATCCCCAATCCTCCCCTTGAATCACCAAGGAAGGGATGGCTGACCACCTGTGGTGTATGAGTAGGAAGGAGATACACATATGTTTCCTTATCTAATTTTGTCACTGAATTCCTAGTCCTTCAACCACAGCCATGTACAAATGTGAGTGAGCCAGAAACAGCTTTGGCAACATCTACCTCTCGGGATGATCTGCATACATGACTTCTGCTCCATTAGCATGAATAACTGAGAATTGCCAATGGTACTCTACAAACTATACCATCCCATCCTGAGAGCACCAAGAGGCTAGATCTACATCACACAAGGTATCTTGGTAAAAGTTTCAGAAAAACTCACATGCTATCATCTACATTAAACATCTGGACAGAAGCATGGCTGAACTGTTCCACATCCCTCCCAGATGTTCGGTTGTTTCAGAGCCAGAGCACAGGAGTGATGGGGACAGAGTGAGTCAGTTACTGAGGGTGTTGGCTGGTGATGGCACAGTAGGACTCATCCTCTCCGCCCTCTCAGGCTCCCCCAAACCATTGTGCAGGAATGAGAGACGTAATGTGAGCTGCCAGAGGAGGGGGAGCCAAGCCCCAGATCTCATCAGAAGCAGCATTGTTATTTTTAGTGCCGTAATCAAGAGTGGGGCCCGCCTCTGGATCGGCTCAGGCTGTCTGGGCCGTGTGGGGCTGTTATAAATGGAACAGCTCATACAGCAATCAGTAGCAGCGGGCGAGGGGGCGCAAGGCAGGGCAGGCAGCTGCCGCATCTGAAGAATTGAAGGCAGAGAGAGGGGAGAAGGAAGAGAAGGCCTGGAGGGAGCAGCCTCTCTAGATCAGGCCTGTCGATGCACCCAGAGCCCAGGTAGACTGTTGAGACATTCAGGAAAGGACAGGTTTCCTAGGGAGTCTTACTATGAGAGGAGAAGGGGATTGACCACAAGCTGCAATATCAGGGCTGCCAGGAAGGACCACTTGCCCCCAAAGCACTTCCTCTCTGTACCCATCACATTATTTGGCATTCCACCATTACAGATTCATTGAAAGAACCAGAATCAGCGGACTGGAGACCTGGATTTAAAGTCAGGAAATTTGGGGTTCAAATTTCATCCAAGGTATTAAGTAGGTGATCTTGGAAAAGTCATATAACCTTTCTTAGCCTTAATTTTCTCATTGGAAATAACCTAACCTCACAGGGTTATTACAACAATCTAATGAAATTGTATATGTCAGGTGCTTTGCAGAAATTAAATTGCCACATAAACATCAATGAAGATTTTTGTCAATTATTAGTTTCATGGAATAGGGGCTAGGGAGAGAGCCTCAGAGTCAGGAAGATTCAAGTTTCTGTCACATGCTGGCTATGATACCCTGGATAAGTCATATTACTTCTCACTTTTATAAATTAGAAAGAAGTTTCTGATTTTCATTGGTAGAGGGAGTTTCTTATTGGGAGTTCTCTAAATTGCTAAAATCACAGGTTTGCTTAAAAACAATTATTAACTAACAATAATAGCATATAAAGGCTATAAATCTATAAAGAACATGTTAAAATGTGCAAAGTGCCTTACAAATATTATTTAATTTTATCCTCACCCCAAACCATAGGAAGTAGATTCTTCTATGATCCTCATTTTACATATGAGGATACCGAGACAAAGTCTAAGTATCACAGGTTCACACTATTAATGTCTGAGGCTGCTTATGAACTCAGGCCCTGATCACAGTCCAGTAGTAGGTGACTAGTCTAGTGACTACCTATCTTTATATAATTAATAATAAGATTATAATTATTCTAGCTAGTCTGAACCCCTGAAATCTAGAACTATTTATTAGGGGCAAGTGTGACCAATTTGCCAAGGCAAAGCAAACAAGGCAGCAAGCAAGAGTTCTGTTTCATCTGAGACTTTCAAACATCAGATCTGCTAAGTAGTCTCTGCTCAGGAATACATCGGTTTAAATGACTTCTGAGATCCTCACCAACACGGTGAGTCTATGATGCTGTTATTTACCTCTTCATTACCACAATCAAGAAGGCAGTACAATTGAGCTGTGAGAACAAGAAGGCAGCAGCTGCTCACAGTAACCTAAATAAAGGTATCAGTATCACAACCATTTAGAGGCTCCCTATTAACAGGAAGAACCAAGGCCATCGGACTGCCGTCCTTAACCTGGTTTTACAATCCAACTGTGTTCAAGCGAAGGATGTTGAAAGGAAGGAAAATAAGAAAAATTAGATGAGACCGGGAGGCTATTTACCAAATGAACTTCCTTATGTTATTATAACTCTTGTGATGTCCTTGACCCTGAAGAAATTCCCACCCATTAGGATGTACTAGGATGTACTAGAAACTACTTAAAGTGTGTGTATGTGTGTGTATACACATACATACATATATGATTGTATGTATATATAAAGTTTCATAACAAACCTAATATGAAGGATGGGTAGTGATGATATTCTGCCATAAGGTCAGCAATAATAATCCTGATTTCATGCTTTGAGCCCTACTTTATTCTTGTAAGAAATCCCAGTCCCTTACCATTGGGTCAGACATCAGTGTACCCTGACCAGCTCCAGATAAATGCAACTCCCTCCTTTCTTTGTAAAGATGGAGGGCTGTTAGCATTCAAACTCCCTCATAACTGGACTCCCTCCTATCTTTTCAATTTCCTTTTACCTCACTCCCTGTTATATACTATTCAATCAGTGACTTGGTCTCTTGGCTATTCCATGAATAAAATACTCCATTTCTCAGCTCTCTCCCATATTTGGAATGTTTTCCGTTATCTCCACCAACTAAGCTTGCTGGCTTGCTTGAAGTCCCAACTAAAATCCCACCTTCTACAGAAAGCCTTTCTTAATCCTTCTTAATTCTAGAGCATTCCCTCTATTAATTATTTCCCATTTATCTTGTATGTTATTTAGTATATATTTGTTTTTAGGTTGTCTCTCCCACTGGGTTGTGGGCTCTTCAAGGGCAGGGACTATCTTTTGCCTTTTTTTCTATCCCCAGAACTTAGCACAATTTCTGGTCCATAGTAAGTGCTTAATAAATGTTGGCTGATTGGTATATTGGTTATTTTTATCTGAACTACTTTGCTTTTCTCTTTCTTTTTTAATCTCTTTAATCTCTTTTTCTAATCAAGGGGAAACAGGATTGCATTGAGAATTTTAAGCCAGACGTATTCTCTGCATAGCATAGTAGAAAGAGCCTTGAACTCCAAATCAGAAAATCTGAAGTCAAGCACTATTACTAACCTTTCCTTGCTTTATACTAGGGGCCAAGGGACTTTCTCTCTGGAACTCGTCTTTCTCATCAGTAAAACGGAAATCATAATAGCTGCACTACCTACTTCACAAGGTTATTATTGTAAGATCAGCACTTTGTAAATCTTAAAGCAATATATCATTATTTTTATTTCTTAGAACACCAGTGAAGAGCAGTACCCAGAATCCCTGGATATTCTCAATGTTCTGACTTCCAAACAATGTCTCTGGCTTATCTTGGAGAGGTCAGTATCATCATCAACAAACAGTCGGCACTCAAGCGACTATAATAAAGATGACAATACTACCTAAACTAATCTATTTATTTAGTGCTATATCAATCAGACTACCAAGAAACTATTTCAATGACCTAGAAAAATAACAACAAAATTCATATGAAAGAACGAAAGGTCAAATATTTAAAGGGAATTAATGAAAAAAAAAATCAAATGAAGGTGGCCTAGCTGTACCTGATCTAAAACTATATTATAAAGCAGTGGTCACCAAAACCATTTGGTATTGGCTAAGGAATAGACTAGTTGATCAATGGAATAGGTTAGGTTCACAGGACAAAAATAATCAATAACTATAGCAATCCAGTATTTGACAAACCCAAAGACCCCAGCTTTTGAGATAAGAATTCACCATTTGACAAAAACTGCTGGACAATATGGCAGAAACTAGGCATGGACCCACACTTAACACCATACCCCAAGATAAAATCAAAATGGATCCATGATTTAGGCATAAAGAATGAGATTATAAATAAATTAGAGGAACATAGTATAGTTTACCTCTCAGACTTGTGAAGGAGGAAGGAATTTGTGATCAAAGAACAACTAGAGATCATTATTGATCACAAAACAAAAAATTTTGATTATATCAAATTAAAAAGCCTTTGTACAAATAAAACGAATGCAAAAAAGATTAGAAGGGAAGTAACAAACTGGGAAAACATTTTTACAGTTAAAGGTTCTGATAAAGGTTTCGTTTCCAAAATATATGGAGAATTGGCTTTAATTTATAAGAAATCAAGCCATTCTCCAATTGATAAATGGTCAAAGGATATGAACAGACAATTTTCAGGTGATTAAATTGAAACTATTTCTAGTCATATGAAAGAGTGTTCCAAATCACTATTGATCAGAAAAATGCAAATTAAGACAAGTCTGAGATAGCACTACACACCTGTCAGATTGGCTAAGATGACAGGCACAAATAATGATGAATGTTGGAGGGGATGTGGGAAAACTGGGACACTGATACATTGTTGGTGGAGTTGTGAAAGAATCCAGCCATTCTGGAAAGCAATTTGGAACTATGCCCAAAAAGTTATCAAAATGTGCATACCCTTTGACCCAGCAGTGTTACTACTGGGCTTATATCCCAAGGAAATACTAAAGAAGGGAAAGGGACCTGTATGTGCCAAAATGTTTGTGGCAGCCCTTTTCATAGTGGCTAGAAGCTGGAAAATGAATGGATGTCCATCAGTTGGAGAATGGTTGGATAAATTATGGTATATGAATGTTATGGAATATTATTGTTCTGTAAGAAATGACCAACAGGAGGAATACAGAGAGGCTTGGAGAGACTTACATCAACTGACGCTGAGTGAAACGAGCAGAACTAGGAGATCATTATACACTTCAACAATGATACTGTATGAGGATGTATTCTGATGGAAGTGGATATCTTCAACATAGAGAAGAGCTAATCCAATTCCAATTGATCAATGATGGACAGAATCAGCTACATCCAGAAAAGGAACACTGGGAAATGAGTGTAAACTGTGAGCATTGTTTTGTTTTGTTTTGTTTTGTTTTTCTTCCCAGATTATTTTTAGCTTCCAAATACAATTCTTCCTTTGCAACAACAACAACAAAATTCGGTTATGCACATATATATTGTACCTAGGATATACTATAAGATATGTAATATGTATGGGAATACCTGCCACCTAGGGGAGAGAGTGGAGGGAAGGAGGGGAAAAATTTGGAACAGAAGGGAGTACAACGGATAATGTTGTAAAAAAAAATTACCTATGAATATGTACTGTCAAAGAAAATATTATAATTATAAAAAAAATTTTTTAAATTAAAAAAAAAGAAATACTAAAGAAGGGAAAGGGACCTGTATGTGCCAACATGTTTGTGGCAGCTCTTTTTGTAGTGGCTAGAAACTGGAAAATGAATGGATGTCCATCAATTGGAGAATGGTTGGATAAATTATGGTATATGAATGGTATGGAATATTATTGTTCTGTAAGAAATGACCAACAGGAGGAATACAGAGAGGCTTGGAGAGACTTACATGAACTGATGTTGAGTGAAATGAGCAGAACCAGGAGATCATTATACACTTCAACAACAATACTATAGTATACTTTTAGAAGAAGCAAGAATCAATTTCAGGTCATCTTGATCTCATTATAGTAAACTTTCTGCTAAACAATACTGTTAAATGTACCCTTCTAATAATATGATTATATTTATACATTCCTATGTGAGCAAATGAAGGATGTATTCTGATAGAAGTGGATATCTTCGTCAAAAAAGAAGATCTAATTCAGTTCCAATTGATCAGTAATGGACAGAATCAGCTACACCCACAGAAGGAACATTGAGAAATGAATGTGGACTACTTGCATTTTTGTTTTTGTTTTTCTTCCCAGGTTATTTTCCCCTTCTAAATCCAATTCTTCTTGTGCAACAAGAGAACTGTTCTACACACATATATTGTATCTAGGATATACTATAACATAGTTAACATGTATAAGACTGCCTGCCATTTAGGGGAAGGGAGGGAAGGGAAAAGTCAGAACAGAAGTGAGTGCAAGAGATGTTGTAAAAAATTACCCAGACATATATTCTTTCAATTAAAAGTTGTAATAATAAAAAAGATAAAGGAATGTTAAAAAAAAAAAAAAAAACAGTGGGCACTTGATAAGAACAGAGCACCATTCTAGACACTTGGTACCAAAAAAAAAAAAAGAATAAGCCATGATCCCTGCCTTCAACAAAAGACTGAAAAAGTTTTTAAATTCATTTTTAATTAAAGCTTATTTTATTTTCAAAACATGTGCATAGATAATTTTCAACATTCACCCTTGAAAAACCTTGTGTTCCAAGTTTTTCTCCTTCCTTTTCCCTACCCACTCTCCTAGATGGCAAGTAATCCAATATATGTTAAACATGAGAAGTTTTTCTACATATATTTCCACATTTATCATGCTGCACAAGAAAAAAATCAAAAAGGATAAGAAAGAGAAATAAAACAAAAAGCAATCAAATAGCAACAAAAAAAGGTGCATATGGCTCTCTTCATCACAAGACCATTTGAATTGGCCTGAATCACCTGGTTATTGAAAAGTCACACCCATAAGAATTGATCATTGTATAATCTTGATGCTATTTATAATGGTCTCTTTGTTTTGCTCATTTCACTACCATCAGTTCATGTAAGTCTCTCCAGGCCTCTCTGAAACCACCCTCCTGATCATTTCTTATAGAACAATAATATTCCATAACATTCATATATCATAACTTATTCAGCCATTCTCCACCTGATGGGCATCCACTCAGTTTCCCGTTTCTTGCCACTACAAAAAGGGCTGCCACAAACATTTTCACATGTACAGGTCCCTTTCTTTTTTTGATAATCTCTTTGGGATATAAGCCCAATAGAAACACTGCTAGATCAAAGGGTATGAAAAGTTTGGTAACTTTTTGAGCATAGTTCTAAATTGCTCTCCAGAATGGCTGGATCAGTTCACTAACTTCACCAACAGTACTTTAGTGTCTCAGTTTTCCCACATCCCCTCCAACATTCATTATTATCTTTTCCTGGACTTATAATAAAGTTAAGGAGATAAGATATACACATCTAAAGATTCGCCTCTTAAAATCTTGTTTCCAACCTCATTATTCCACTGAAACTGCTCTCTACAAAGTTATTAAAAATCTCTTAGGTGCCAAATCCAATAGCTTTTTCTCAATCCTTGTTCTTGTACTCTTTGCAACCTTGATATAATGATTATTTTTTCTTCCTTGGCAATTTCTTCCCTCTAGGCTTTTGGGGTACCACTTTCTCCTGGTTCTCCTACCTATCAAATTATTCCTTTTCTGTCTCCATTGATGGATCCTCCTCCAGATTATCCCCTTTAACTCCAAGTCCCTAAGGATTCTGTCCTGGGCCCTCAGCTTCTCAGCTCCCATGGATTTAATTATCTTCTTCATATTGATGTAATTACCATCTCTATGCTGATGCTTTTCTGTTGACCTCCAATCTCACATCTTCAACAGCCCTTCTAACATCTCAAACTGGATGTAATCATCTTAAAGTCAGTGTGTCCAAAATAGGACTATTATCTTTCCTCCTGGTTCCTCCAACTTCTACCTTCTCTAGTATTACAGAAGGCAACACCATCCTCCCGTCCCTCAGATTCATAACCTAGGAATAATCCCAGATTCCTCACTACTTCTCATCCCTCATAACACTGCTATCCACTCTAGTTCAAATCCTCATCACCTCACACCTGGGGGTTTTTTGCTTGTGGGTAGGGCAACTTGGCTAAAGTCTCTCCTCAATCCAATCCATCCTCTATGTAATAGCTAGAGTGATTTTCAATCATGTCATACCCCTACTCAATAAACATCAGCTTCTCCCTATTCTCCCTGGAGCTGATACAAAATGTTCTGTTTGGTATCAAAGGCCTTCATAACCTAGCCATGTCCTACCTTTGTAGTGTTCTTATACTTTACTCCCCAGTACATATTCTTCCTCCAGTCATGCTGGCCTCCTGACTGTCCCACAAATGAGACATTTCATCTCCCAAGGGTATTCATTTCTCTGGCTGTCCCCCATGTCTGGAACACTCTCCCTGCTCCACTTAGACCGCTGACCTCACTGGCTTTCTTTACATATCAGATGAATCCCTTCCTTCATCAATGCTCTTAAGTGTGCCTTCCCTCTCTAATAGCTTCATATTTATCCAATATATATCTTGAGATATATACTTATGTGTATGTGTATCAGTATGTATGTATATATACACACATATGGATATGATATCTGACACATAGGAGGTATTTAATAAATGTTTACTGATTGATTATTGATATGTTCCTTGGCTGAATTATAACTAAAGAATCCTAGAATGTTCAAATTGGGAAGGGACTAAGAGATCATGTAATCCAACAACTTCATTTGACAGATAAGGAACCACTGTCTAGAGACAGAAGTGACTCACAAAAGGTCATATTGAGCTCATACCAGGGCCAAAACTAGAATCCAGGATACTGAGGTTTTTTTACTATCCACACTGCTACCTTCCCCTTGCTCCCATGGGATGCTCTTCAGTCAGTAAAGCAGCTCCCAGAAGACTTCCTGAGTTCAAAGCTACCCCCACCCCACTTCCCCACTTCCCCACTCCCCACAAGCCACAGCTTTGCAGCAACTCCCAGAGCTCAGTTCTGGCTGCCTGCTAGTTGGGAGGGTGGAAACTGGGAATGTTTATTGAATTCGTGTACAAGCATAAATCTATGTCGACCTGCTTCAGAGCAACGTTCAGCTGCCAGACATGCTGTCTCAAGAAGCACGCTTGACTGCCCGCCCCAGAACCTTTCTAATGCACCAGTATGACAGACGCAGTCCTGACAAGCCTGACACCTTGTATGATGGGGGATCTTAAGAAGTCATTCCATCCAGTCCCCTGTCTTCCTTCCACCAAACCAGCATCCACAGCAAGTGCAGGTCTTCAGACTGGCATATTGACAAAAAAACAACAAGAATAATTGTAACATATTTATAGAGAGCTTTAAAGTTTACAAAGCATTTCACAAGTTTCACCTCACTTTATTCTTACAACAATTAGAAGGCAGGTGCTATTATTATTGTCTCTATTTTACAGATGAGGAAACTGAGACAGTCAATAAGAATTTATTAAGAGCTTATTGTGTGCCAGGCACTGTACTAAGAGTTGGGTATGTAAATAAAAGTAAAAAGAGAGACCATTCTATCCTCAAGGAGTTTATATTAAAATAGTGAAAGGGAACTGAACATAGAGATAAGACAGTGAATAAATTGGCTGGATGGGGGATGAGATGGGAGGGGGGAGAGACATGGCAGAGGAAGTCTGGTTTACAGTCCAGAGAAGAATAGGACATGACTAGCCTAGGTAGCCATCTTAAATGGAGGTTATTCAAGGAGCCATTCAATAGGAAAGAGGGGTCACAGGTATGAAGGGCATTTCCCAGGAGAAATTCCAGAGCTGAAGTGATCTTTCAAAATTTTCTGGGCTATGAGTCTGGATTGCACCCTAGTAAGAAAATGATAGGGGTTAAGCGACCAGGGTCACACAACTAATATGTATCTGAGACCAAACTTGACTCCAGGTGCAATGCTCTATCTACCCTGCTATCTAGACCACATTTGCAAGACCAGAAGCTGAAGAAGATAGAAATATTGTCTCCTTTCCATAGCACAGATATGTCTCAGCCACATGAATACAAGATAGTTCCAAAATCGCTCTCCAGAATGGCTGGAGCAGTTCACCGACTCCACCAACAGTGTTTTAGTGCCTCAGTTTTCCCACATCCCCTCCATCATTCATTATTATCTTTTCCTGGACTGATAATAAAGTTAAGGAAATAAAATATACACATCTAAAGATCCACCTCTTAAAATCTGGCTTCCAACCACATCATTCCACTGAAACTGCTCTCTACAAAGTTATTAAAGATCTCTTAAGAATTGAGGGAGAGAGAGAGAGAGAGAGAGAGAGAGAGAGAGAGAGAGAGAGAGAGAGGGAGGGAGGGAGAAAGAAAGTGTGTGTGTGTGTGGGTGGGTGTGTGGGTGTGTGGGTGTGTGTGTGGGTGTGTGGGTGTGTGGGTGTGTGGGTGTGTGTGCAGGCCCCTGAATTTTACAGTTATAAGATCACTGGTAACCTTGGGGAGAGCAATTTCACTTGTGATGAGGTCAGAATCTCAGCATCCTTACTGTGGTCAAATGTCCCTGCTCCCAAAAAGGAGGGGTTGGAAAACACATATTGACCTTTTTCTCCCCTAATCAGGTTAACCAGACAGATGTTTAACAAGGTGGCAGGTTAAGAAAAGCACCACACACATATCCACCTCCAGCTTTCAGGGTTTCCAAATTTCGTGCTCACTGAGAGCTGTCATATGGCGGAGCCATGTCATGTTGGTGTGGGCTGGAGGCACAACTCATGTTTCCCCAACACCTCAAAATGCAGAATGCTCATCTGCTGTCTGACAGTCTCAGTGTTCGTCTGCCTGCCAAGCACGCACCTAGCACGTTGCAGATGGGTCTGGGGGGAAACACTGAATCACTGCTACACTGCTGTGCAGTTTGCAGCTGCTGAACCTAAGCATTCTGGCCCCCACCACAACTAGATCTCTAGGAGGAAGGTCACCCTCAGCTATCAGATAGAGAACTAAGGCAAGGCAAGTGTGCCCCATCACATCCAGAAGGATGGCAGGATTATGATGTCATTGGTCCCCTTCAAGAACTAAGGACAGACAACAGGATTAAGCAAAGGGAAAAATAAAATGAAAAGCCAAGCCCTGTGACTTCATAGCTCTGTCACTAACACCAGTGGGCTGTGTGACTCTGAATATAGCTCATGCCTTCAGTTGGAAAAAGATGGAAGAAGCGGTCCATACATCCCTAAGCCCAGTATTCGGAGTCACAGTGACTGCTAGGAGAATTCAAAAGAGGGTTTCTTATATGTGGAGTTAAGAGGAAACTACAGGGAAGAGAGAAAGAGAAAGTAGAGTTGAGAGAGTAGAGAGTCAAGACAGAGCTTTGAGATATACTCATAATTTGGGAGGCAGTAGAGGAGGGAATTGAATGATGATCCAACAAAGGAGACTAAAAGGAAGTAAGCATGAAAAGGAGAACCAAGAAGATGGTCCACAGTGTCAAAGGCTGCAGGGAGATCAAGAAGGATGAGAATTGAGAAAAGGCCCCTGGGGCAGCTAGGTGGTGTAGTAGATACAGTTCTGACTCTGGAATTACCTGAACTGGAATTTGGTCTCAGATACTTACTAACTGTATGACCCTGGGCAAGTCACTTAAGCTGGATTGTTAAGAAGGGGAAAGAGAGAAATAGAGATGGGGTGGGGAGAGAGAGAGAGAGAGAGAGAGACAGACAGAGACAAAGAGAGGGAGAGAAAGAGAGACAAAGACAGACAGAAAAAGAAAGAAGGGGGAGAGAGAGAGAAAGAGACAGAGAAGGAGGGAGAGAGGAAGGGAAAGAGGGAAGGAGGGAGGGAGAGAGGGGGGGAGGGAGGGAGGGAGAGAGGGAGAGAGAGAGCAGGCCCCTGGATTTTACAGTTATAAGATCACTAGTAACCTTGGGGAGAGCAGTTTCACTTGTGATGAGGTCAGAAGTCAGATGAAAAGGGGTTGGAAGCAAGTGAATGGAAAGGAAGCGAAAGTAACAGAACAAGAAAGCTTTTTCTAAGAGTTTAACTGTGAACTGGAGGAGAAATATAGGACAATAGCTTGAGGGGATAATAGAATCAAGTGTGTGTCTGTTTTTGTTTTGTTTTTAAAGGGGAAAACCTGTGCATGTTCATAGGCAACAAGGAAGAAGATAGTGTATTGGGAAATATTAAAAATTAGAAGGGGGTCATGGGAGCAAAATGCTAGAGAATAATTTTTTGCCCTTGGAAGCCCTTTACCCCCTTAAAATATTGAAGAACCCCCACAAAGAATGTCAGGTCATGTAAGTTATATCTATTAATATTTATTAAGTTAGAAATTAAAACACTTTAGTATTATTATTGAAAATAATTTTGACACTGAAGACCACCTGAAGAGGTCTCAAGAATCCCAGGGGCTCTCAGACCACACTTTAAGAACTACTGCTAGAGGAAATGGGATCAAAGGTAAAAGTAGAAGGGTTGGCCTGTATGGGAAAAAGAACCATGTCATCATCAGAGACTAAAGGACACCATGATCTCCAAAGAATATTAATTACAAATGGCTGAACAAGATATCTATAGCACTATTGTGCTATAAAAAATGACAAACAAGATAATTTCAGAAAAACCTGGAAAGACTTATATGAACTGATGCAAAATAAAATAGAACTTTATATACATGGTGACAGCAATATTGTGGTCTGATCAAGTATAAATGACTTTTCTAATTCCTAAAGATTCCTAAAGAAAAAAACTGATGGAATCTGAATGAAGACAAAAACATACTATTTTCACTTTATTACATGGAGGTTTTTAATCTGTGTTTTCTTTCAAAACATGACTAACATGGAAAATATATTTTGCATGATTGCACATATATAAAATCTATCAAATTGTTTACCATCTCAGAAGAGGGAAGAAAGAGGAGAGAATTTGGAAGTAAAAATTCTTTTAAATTTCAAGCAATTGGAAAAAATTTTAATTTAAAAAATATTAATAACAGGGGACTCCATGGTGAGGATAAGCTAGCTATAGTTTATTATCAATTATCAAAAACATATGATAAGGGACTTTTAAAAAAATTATCCTTTACTTACATGCCTGAAAAAAGAGATAGGGGAGTTATGTAGCATGCAAAAGGAATAAGAGGCAACTATTTTCTAAGAAATATTAAAAGATACTCCAAAGGTCTTCATGATTTGGTATAGATGTTCTGTGATGGATTTGTAAAATGATTGGGACAAGAATGGCACACAAACATAATAATGACCAAGAGTAGAACTTTTTTAAAAAGGCTAGCAATCACTGATTTCAGACAAAATTAGATAAAATAGATTCAATCAAAAGAGAAAAAATAGGGAAACTATACTGTCAGCTATATTAATCAATATTGTTTTAGACTATTTAAAATAACTAGACAGTATAAGATTGGAATATTGCTATGGCATAGTAAATGATGAGTTGATGGAATTAGAAAAATATGGAAAGAATTGGACTTATGAAGGATTATCCAACTTTGGAGAAACACAGGACAAACAAGTTTAATAGTTTTACATAGTTTTTTATATTTGTGTGTGTGTGTGTGTGTGTGTGTGTGTGTGTGTGTGTGTGTGTGTGTATCCTGCTAAACTGTAGCCTTCTTGGGGAAGGTATAGAGGAGAAAGGGGAAAAGAAAGACAATCTACAAGGAAGCAAAAAAAAGAGGAACTGCTCTGAACACAATATGCAGTCTTTATTATATAGGCTTTCTTGAAATGGAAATTTATTGTCTCACACATTTTGAATCTTTTCTTATGTTCTGCTGTGTACATGGAAATTTTTTCTTTTTCTATTTTTTCTATCTTGAAATAAATTTTTTTAAGTTGTATAGGATGAGAATGTATCCATAAGTCATGATCTGCACCAGTGGAAGAGGTGTCTACTTATGTCACTTTGAAATATCCAAGTGTTGAAGTCTGTTTATTGTCCACACCTAAAATGTACCCCCTTATCATTTGAAAATCTCATTTGGAATCTTTCTTGGACAAGTATAGTTTGTTTTTGTTTGTTTTTTTTTAATTCATTAGCTCACTAATTTTGTATTCAAAGGACTTTGTTTCAAACTTTGTCTCTAACATTTATACAAGATCTGAGCAATCTTGGCCAAATCACTTGGCCTCTATTTATTTTTTTAATAGTATTTTAATTTTTCAAATACATGTAAAATAGTTTTCAACATTCATTTTTGTAAACCTTTGTAAAATTTTGAGATGGCCTCTGAGATCCCTTCCAGTTTGGGTTTCTATGCTGGTGATCCTTTAAGATCCACATCAATTATAACCTCCTTCCTGAAGCCTTCCCAGATTATCCTTAGATGAAAATGATTTTTTTCCCCAAAGTTTTTTGGAATACCCTCCTTTGTCCTTATATATTGTATTCTATGTAGCAGAATTCTTTGTGTATATGGCCCCATTAAATTGTTAAACTCTCGGAGGGTAGAAAATATTGTTTCTTATCTTTGTATCCCCCAAAGCAGACATTTAACACATGTTTATTGAATTAAATGTAGGAAACTTGGTTTTGGGTGGCTCCCATTCTAATTACAGAAAGTCAGTCTTAAGAGGAAGTCAACCTGAGGTACACAGTGAGATTAAGGAGGATAAAAGACAAGTCCAATAACAACTGGGGGTGTGGCAAAGGCAGGCCAGCTGGGAGAGTTAGGAAAAGCTCAGAGGCCTTGAGAGGAAAAGGCAAGATCCTCTACAAGGATGATTTATTATCAGGACAAGATCCAAGAATGAGACTTCCTGCCACTGAAGGACAAAAGTATACAAGCTAAGACTTGAAGAAATAGAAATGGGGAAATGGGAGCTGTTTTCTCAGTAACACATCTCCCAGGAAATCATTCTTTGCTCAGAAACCTCTAAATTCCCCATTATGAGTAGGATCAAACCAAACTTGCAGAACATGCAAGATCCTATGTAATCTGGCATCCCTAGAACTAGCACTTCTAGTGTGAGGGCTTGTCGAGCCCTCTTCAGGGCTGCTCATCCATCTTTGGTGTCCACTTTTCACTCAATTTTCAGCCATGGCTCAGCATCTGTACCATATATAGTGGCTACACCCTGATAAAATCATCTCCAAAGATGGGCTAAACCAGATGGACCTTAGACCAGTCAGTGAGTTAGAGGGATATCTCCCCAAACATGTGAAGATTTTCCTGGCAGCACAAGTATATGAGAAAAATTTATTCCAATGTCTATGAAACCATCTAAAGCAGGTGCTATGGAGTGCTTAGAACTTCATCAGCCATCGAAGATGCCAAGATTATCCACAGAATTTTGGACTTTCACCAATCATCTTGACTTTCATCTTGCCACTCTGCTTTAATGCCTCTAGAAGAGAAAGGGAAGCTCTCTACTTGCAACTCTACCTCTTAAATCTAATTCACACACAAGTCAAGACATTGCCCCATGATGTCATTGGTCCTCGGCCATGATATAATTGCCCCTCTTTGAAAATGAAGGACAAATAATGACAATCTGGTCTCACCTTGCAGCAACGCAATCTTATTTCTCACAAATACCTCTCTACCTCATATACACTGATCTAATCTAGGAAAATACATCTATAATTTGATCTGAAGAGTCCAGAAGGACATCTTTCTTACTCAACCATTAGTTAGTGTTTTTCCTCTGTATATTAAGCAATTTGCTCTCTTTTAAGTGAAAATTGCCTGGAGGGGAAGACATTAATTTATTACATTTCAAAGGGAAAGAGCTTACCTGATGTTTTTCAATTTCTTCCTCTGTGATATTGAGCAAGTTACTTCCTGGCCTCAGTTTCCCCATCTGGAAAATTTAAAAGTTGGTTCAAATAGACTCTGAATTGTCTTATAGCTCTAGTTCTATTCTGAACCTGAAAAATTAGAGCAGCAGAAAGAAGTTGCCTTCAGATTGCCTGCCCTTCAGTAATTTAAGGGGACCCCAGAAGATAAAGAGTTGACTGTTAATGAGTCTATATTTATAAGATCACACACACACACACACACACACACACACACACACACACACACAAACTCCATCTACCCATCTACTTCCATGGGTCAGAGCATTTGAAGTATCTACTGTGACCCCCAACCCCTCATCCAATTCTAGAGTACACTTCTAGAAAATTCTCTCTATCTTAAAATTCTGTTGATTATAATTCATCTTCACTTAAATCCAAATGTTGAAGAGGAATCAAATATCCTAAACTCCAAACCCAAAACCCACTCAGGGATTTCTCTCAATTATCTCCCAAACATACTATGTTCTTAAGTTCATTCTTGCCTTTGGAACTTAATTCAATGCTGTCTGACCCTTCTTTCTCCCCACCACCATAGGCATGCCTCCTCTGATCCTTCCAACCTTTCCAAAACCCAGATTCTCTATGATGGCTTTTCAGACTATTCAGCAGGACCAATTTCCCTCTGAATTCTTAATGCACCTAAACTCCAATTATACCATACAATCTAATTATAAACTCTGCAGGCATTTCTAAAACATGATATATGTATACTGACTATAGTCCCCATCACTCTTCAACTGGAACTTGAACCTGCCCCCTGGAATGTGGGATTCCAAAGGATGAACTTTCACCTTCTCTGGTCCAGAACCATACATATCACACCATTTCCAAACTATACTTCTAGATGCACACCTCCCCCCATCCTTTGCAGTGCCCATTATGGATTGTTTTCCCTCATTAGAATGTAAGGTCCTAAAGGGCAGGAGGGACTGTCCTTTGGGGAGGGGCAATTGAAACGAAGTGATTTGTCCAGGATCACACAGAAAGTACTTGAGGCTGTATTTGAAATTGAGAACTCCTGACTTCAGACCTAATGCTCTATCCACTGCACCACCTAGCTGCCCCTGTCTGACTTGATTATATTTATCTCTCCAGCACAAGGCACAGGACCAGGCACATGGTAAATTTTAATAAATGCTTTTTCATTCACTCATTCATATCTTTTATGCTGTTCCACAGCTTTTTCAGAAAACATCAACCTTCTCCAGTAAAATTGAATGATAAAGTATTAAATTGACACAGGAGGATCCTGCTATAACCAAAAGAACCCTAGACTGAGAATCAGGAGACTTGAGTTGGGATCCAGTTCTATTACTTATTTACTAACTGTATGACCTTTCCCTTCCCTGAACTTCAAATTCCTCATCTGCAAAATGAAGGGAGTAGATGACATGATTTTCTCTAAATCCCATGAGCTTCTGACTTGAACTTGTTCAGTGAGGAAGGAAAGAGACAAATACAGATGAAAGCAACCTTTTGGAGGAGAATGCAGGGGGAGGATGATGTCAAAGGGAATATAGGGCCATATATGCAGAAAAAAATATAACACCTTCTATTTGTAGGAAACCTGAGATAGCAGCTCAGAATCTTCTGGTGCTATAGAAATGAGATGGAAACTGTCCTCCTCTCACAGATGTTTAATAAAGAGAAAGGGAACTGAAGCCTAGATATATTATAGCCCAGCCCTGGTCACACAATAAGGAAGGAAACAGTCAGTCTAGCTGTCGTGGATTCTTTCCATTTACTTAAACTGTTTTTCCACCTAAGGTGTCTAGCAGGTGTTTCATTCCACAAATATTTATTGAATACTCTATGTTCAGCACTTTGGACACAAGAAAAGATTCCTACTGCCCAGGACTTTGCTAGCTAGATAGTTTGCTATCTAAGGCAATGCCATGGCAGTAATAAAAAGGGACACCATAGTTAAAAAGAAGGAATATTTCTCTCATTTCACACTGCTTCAAGGTAAGTAAATTAAAACTATCCTGTATTGGCATGAGCTAACATTATATTCCCCATTACTGTAGATATTGAAGAAAGTCTGGATGACCTCTTGTGAAGGATATTGAAGAGGGAATTTCTATTCAGGCATGGATTAGATTAGAATTCTGAAGTGATCTTTATGTTTCGAGATTTCATGCTTCTGAGCAGTACAGATAGTAAGTGTTGGAGGAGATCTAAAGGAGTTAATTCATTGTGAACTAGGATAATCAAAGAAGGATTCATGGAGGAAAAGTTACATGAACTGGATCCTAAAGGACATATAAACTTTGAAAAAATATAGAGGAAGTTCCAAAAGGAAGGTGTAGAGACAGAGAAATGGAAACGGAAATATCATGTAAAGGGGAAAAGGAAGAGACTGACATTGCTAGAAAAGAGTAATGTTGTAAGATACAAGATTAAGAGACAGATATATGATACAGTGGATATATTCAGGAAGACTCATTTTCCTGAGTTCAAATCTGTCCTCAGGTATTAACTGTGTGACCATGGGCAACTCACTTAACCCTGTTTGCCTTAGTTCTTCATCTATAAAATGAACTGAAGAAGGAAATTGCAAATTGCTCTAGTATTTCTGCCAAAAAAATTCCAAGTCTTTTGGAGAGTCAGACATGGTTGAAAAATTACTTCATAAGAACAGGAGACAAAATTATTTGGGTAGCATAGAAGCCTAGTTTACCTTGTTGGAGCCTGCCTCAGATCCTGCTTCATTTTGCTCCTTCCCTGTAGATCCAGAATTCCTCCCTCTGGGGCTTATTTCCTTCCTCATTATACCTATGCCTAGATGTACCATAGACTAGTTTTCTAGAGCTCCAGTAGGTAGGTGTGTGAATGCTTTTAGAAGGAATGCTTTAGCCCCCTTTTCCTTTTCTGCTTTCTCCTGGGAACTTTGATACACTAACTGTAAATAGAAGAACACAGAGCAGAATTTCAAGGAAATGGATTTCAAAGATGCTGTTGAAGGAGTCTACATATTAACAGATTGTTTATCTTGCCCACTTACCCTGATAGCATGAGACCAACTTCACAGATTTTAGGGCCTGAGATCATAGCATTTAGAAACAGAAAATACCTTAGAGATAACATAGTTCAACCTTTCATTTTAGAGATGAGAAAACAAAAGAGACTGTGCTAGATCAGGCATTAGAGACTCCATGTTTAAATACTAGTTTTATTACTATCTATGCTACCTCAGGAAAGTCATTTAGACTCTCAGGTCTCAGCTTCTTCATCCATAAGGTGAAGAGCTTGGACAAGATGATCTCTAAGCCCCTTTCTAGTTACAAAATCCCAAGATTCTAATGACCCCTTCTTCTTCCAACCAACTCAGCTGCCAGCCCTGTCCAAGGTGCTGAATTAGAGAACTAGACTTTTCTATAAACATTTTGGAGGGCTAAGTTATTCTCAGAAAAAGAGAACCTACTAGAATGTTGTTTGTGTCTTCTTGGACCTGAGATTTCTACATCAATCTCCACTGCCCTACTTTCTGCCTCTCTGGATAGCCACTTCTCTCACCCAAGAGGCCATAAAGAGCTCAGCTGTGATTCACTCTCTATGAAGACAGCAGGGTCAAACTGTAGTTGGGGAGCAAAGGAGGTGTGAGAGGAGACATATAGTCCATCCATCTTCAATCTTCTCTGGCTTCTTATTTCTGACATTGCAACTGCAAAGAAAGGACATTAGTAAAGAGTAATAATGTGACAGGGTTGTAGAGGGGACAACAGGCACTATAGCATCCTTACCTGACTTGGAAGATCGTCCTTAAGCTCTCTTAGCCCACTCAGAAAAGAGGAATAAATATCCAGAAAATTAATAACAATAATTACAGTAGTAATAATGTTTCACATTTATCTGTTACTCTAATATTTAGAAAGCACTTTGTATATATTTTCATTTAATCCTAATGATAATTCTGTGAGGTGAATAGAAGGTAGTTTCTTCATTTTACAAATGAGAAAACAAGCTTAGTTTCCTTAAATTATTGAAGTCCCCTGTATTTCTCAATACCAAAAGTTATTATTCTGTACTCTCAGAAGCAGTTCCATTTTATTTAGGACTGTCTCATAAAAACATTGCCAAATCTAGCTAAGCAACCTCCAGCCCATCTTGGTTAGGATTGAAATGTGCATATCATCCTGGTTACTGATACCATATTTACCAGATTGGTATCAACCACAGGAGTTGGGTGAGATTGCCTACAGTTGTATATTAAATTGTTGTTTAGTCATTTGATTGTGTCCAATTCTTAGAGACTCTGTGAACCATAGCACACCAGTACTGTTCATGGAGTTTTCTTGGTAAAGATTCTGGAACAGTTTGCCATTTTATTCTTCACTGGGTTAAGGCCAATGAAGATTAAGTGATGTGTTCAGGATCATACATCTATATATCTGAGGTCAGATTTGAATTCGGATCTTCCTGACTTTGGGCTTAATATTCTATCAAGCATAGTACCATGCACAGAAGACAGAAATATAAAAATCAAAAGACTCCTTGCCCTCAAAGAGTTCATATTCTAGTAGGAAAAGATAATCAACATAGGGTGTGGTGACCAGGAAGAGGTATTTTAATTTATGAAGTCATAGAAATGATGGTAGAATCATAGGATATTTGACTGAAACTTTCCTTCTAGGAAGGCAGGGTTGATGTATTGCCAAAACAAGAGGTAGAAGGCAAGGAGGAAAGAAGTATGAATCACAGAGGAAACTGATGGATTTATAAAATGTTAAGTCTGAGGTTACCTAGATTTGGTGAACTCTCATCAACCAGGTCACAAAGTATAAAATAAATTGTTTAGCCAGAGATTGGAAAAAAGTTGGAATGCCATCATTATTCCCTGAAAGACTGAGACATCACATCCCCAATTCACTGAAGAAAAAAATTTCATGAGGAAAAATAGAAGGGTAGTCAGTGGGCTGAGAGACAAGTTCTAGACATGGCTCTGCCACAAACTCGTGTTATTTCAGTAAGATCACCACTTTGGGCTCAGTATTCTTCAGTGAAGAGGAGAGTCTGAAAGGTGCTTTAGAGATCTAAATTTGGGTAATATTAGGTTCCTAAGAACTTTCTCACTTTGAGGTGAGGGTCGATTGAAGAACCTACCTTCTTCAATGGTTTTGGAAAATGAAAGAAATGGGAAAGGGGAGATTATTCAACATCAGTGCATTATGACAAGTTATCTAAGAGGTGCTCTGGGAAACTACTGGGCACACTGCTCAAGTCAATCCAGAATGAGTCCAAATTTACTAAAGTCTACTCTGTGCCAGCACTATGTTAGGGACTCCAACTCCTTCTTCCTAAGGGGGAAAAACATCCTACTAAAGGGCTCATAGAATATGTCAAGAAGGGAAAAAAGAATCACAGAAACTCAGAGGGAGAAGAGACTATCAGGATATTCCAGTAAATAGGGAACTTAAACTTGGAATTCAACAAGAACTGATTATGGCAGACATTGTCATGAAATACAAAGAAAGACAAAATCAGACCCTGCTTTCAAGGAATTCACACTTTAATGGGGAAACAAAATACAAAACTACATGCAAACAAAACATATGTAAAATAAGTTGGAGACAGTCAACAAAAAGGAAAAAACCCTAGCATTAAAATGAATCGGGAAAGCCTTGTAAAAGGAAGGATTTTTTTTAGCTGAGACTTAAAGGAAGTCAGGGATGCCAAGAACCAGAGATGAGGAGGGAATTTCAGTAATATGGAATGGCTAGTGAAATACTTGTAGTCTGAAGATGAAGTATCTTTTATAAAGAAAAACAAGGAGGCCAATGCCACTATATTGCAGAATATATGGGGGAGAATAAAGCGTTAGACTGGAAAAGTAGAAGGAGGCAGTTATGAAGGGCACTGAATGCCAAAGAGACCATTTTATATTTGATCCTGGATGTTACAGCAAGCCATTGGAGTTCATTAACTTAAGGAGTGATGGAATCAGACCTGAACATAAGGAAGATGAATTTAAGAGCTGAGTGGAGGATGGAATTTAGACAGGATGACTAATCAATAGTCTGTTACAATGGTCCAAGTGCCGTGATAGGGAGCTGTACCTTGGTGCAATGTCAAAGGGGAAAAGAGGGCTTTTTGACATGGAGTCAAGAGAAATTCCAGGTGTCCATCAATGGGGAAATGACTGGATAAATTATAGTATATGAAGGTAATAGAATATTATTGTTCTGTAAGAAATAATGAACAGGTTGGTTTCAGAAAAGCCTGGAAAGACTTTCCTGAACTGATACTAAGTGAAGTGAACAGTACCAAAAGAACATTGTACACAATAACAAGATTATATGATAATCAACTGTGATTAATTTGGCCCTTCTCAACAATGAAGTGATTCAAGGAAATAATAGACTTGGAATGGAAAATGCCACCCACATCCAAAAAGAAAGCACTATGGAGAATGAATAAGGATCAAAGAACACTATTTTCCCCATTTTTGTTGGCTTTTCTTTCTCATGGTTTTCCCTTTTGTTCTAATTTTTCTTTCACAACATGACAAATATGGAAATATGTTTAAAAGAATTATACATAATTGCTTGCTGTCTTGGGGAGAGAGGAGGCAAAGGAGGAAAGGAGAAAAATTGAAACTCAAAATCTTACAAAAATGAATGTTGAAAACTATCTTCACGTGTATTTGGAAAAATAAAATACTATTAAATGAAAAAATAAAGGAAGAATCTAGGCTTCAACACTTCTACACTGAACAAGTTACTTAATCTCTAAAATCCTTTATCCCTTTCTAAAAAAAATTGGAATAACATCACCCATAATACCCATCTCACTGGGTTGTCATGAAAAATATACTTTACAAACCTTAAAATGCTATATAAATGTGAGTCTGGGGATTGGTAGTTCACCCTCCTACCTCAGGTGCTTACTACCTAATGAGGCAGGCTAGTCCATTGACAACTTTAAATAATAAGGACTATGGACTTACTTCATAAACCCTGTCTAGATTTCCATTTCTTTCTGCGGAGTGGGAGAAGCTAGGGTTCTGATTCCATCAGAGGATCTTCCAAAGTGTGTCTAGAAAGATGGATCATGACAAATACAACATCAGGCCAGTGATGAAGGCTAAGCAGCAGAAGCTATAGGTTCAAGAATCAGCTCAGAAGGAAGAGATCGTGCAATTGTGAGTAATTCACTTTGCCACTCCAAGCTCTATTTCCCCAGATAAACAGTGTGGATAACCATTTCTGCCCTTACAAGACTTCATGAATTGTAAGTTAAGATGAAAGAAACAATTAAGAATTGTTTCTATCTGTATTTGGTCTTACAGTTTATAAGGGAGATTGTCCTTCAGTCATTTTTCAGTCATGTTCAACTTTTTGTGACCATTATAATGGGAAAGGAACATTTTCCCCTTTTTTGAAGTCACAATTTGAATGGAAACCAATAATAAAAAGCAAGTTCTTTGGGGGGTAGGTGGTTTTTCAATTGTATCTTGGTCTCTCCAGTGCCTAATGTAGTACCTAATAGAGAATTGTTGTTGAGTTTTTTAGTAGTAGTGTCCATTATGACCTCATATGAGGTTTTCTTGGCAGAGATATTGGAGTGATTTGCCATTTCTTTCTCCAGCTCATTTTACAGATGAGGAAACTGAGGCAAACAAGTATAACTCGGGGTCACACAATTAGTAAGTGTCAGAGTTGAAATCAGAAAGATGAGTCATGTAGAAAACACCTAAGCAGCAAAATGAGTCTAATGAACCAGAGATCTCCATGAGGTCTTCAAAAATTTGGACATTTAGAACTCTTATTTTCCAACCCCTTTATTTTTAAAGAGTTAACTTTATTTTTTTTAATTTTCAATAATATTTTATTTTTCCAAATACATGTAAAGATAGTTTTCAACATTCATTTCTATAAGAATTTATGTTCCAAATTTTTCTCCCTTCCTCTCTTACCTCCCCCCTTCCCAAGATAACAAGTAATCTGATATAGGTTAAATATGTATAATTCTTTTAAATGCATTTCCACATTTCTCATGTTGTACATGAAAAATTATGCTAAAAAGGGAAAAAAACCATGAGAGAAAAAACAAAAAAATGAAAATACTTTGTTCTGATCCACATTCAAGTTTCATAGTCCTCTCTCTGAAAGCAAATGTCATTTTCCATCCCAAGTGCATTAGAATTACCTTGCATCACCGCATTATTGAAAAAAGACAAGTTCATCACAGTTGATCATCACATAATATTGCTATTACTATGTGAAATGTTCTCTAGATTCTGCTCCCTTTGCTCAGCATCAGTTCATGTAAGTCTTTCCAGGCTTTTCTGAAATCAACCTGCTCATCATTTCTTATTTAACAATAAAATTCCATTACCTTCATGTACTATAACTTATTCAGCCATTCCCCAGCTGGATATCCACTGAATTTTCTTTTCTTTTCCACTACAAAAAGCCAACCCTTTTATTTTGAAGAGGAGAAAACCAAGGCTCAGAGTGGGCAAGGTGGTAGGACAAGGTCACACAGATGCCAACAGTCCTAACTACAAGACTTTCTTTCCTTCCTTGTCTAGTACTGGGAGGTTTACAGACTCCTTTACATTTATCTTACTGCATATGCTGCCTCATCTCACTATGTTGCTTTTCCCAGTTGGTCAAAAACATCTAGGCTTAAAGATCCATATCTGAGAAGGAACTCTGAGATCATTGAGATGAGGCTCTCATTTAACAGATTTCTGAGAAAATTAATTCATAGGATCACAAATTTAGTAAATATTTGAAGCAGAATTTGAACCCAGATTTTTCCTAACTCCAAGTCCCACACTCTAGCTACTACGCTATGCAATTTCAATAGGATCAGGAAAGAATTGTGGTGGAGGGAGAGGTGAAAAGGGTATGATTCCTACCACCTGGCTAGGGAGGACATGGAGCAGGAGGGTGGGGAGGCCATAGAGAAACTGGGGTGACAGGAGGAGTCACTGCTATTACAGAAATCACGTTCCTCAGCAACTTACATGGTGCGAATCAGTCTCTGTGACCCGGATAAAGGAAGATAGGGGGATGGAGTGACAGAATATTTGCCAGGGATGTGAATAGAGAGCATTGGGGGAGGAAGTGAGAAAGAGGCTGGAGAGAGAGTACTGAATCCCACTTTCCAGTGTTTAACCCCAGGCTGGCTTTCCTCTTCCCACTCAGCCTTCTCCTTGGCCACCTCCTCCCACTCTCAACCCATCTGTGCTCAGCAGCCTCATTCTCATTTAACTATTCATGAAGCAATAAGGGTAAGGTAGGGAATTCTGCTATCCAAAGACATTCTATACAACTAAAATCCTCTTACAACTAATCTCATTGGAAACAGGAAAATTATGTAGGAGGAAGTGGCTCTCTATGGTGGAGAACTAGATTGTAAGCATCTGTCCTGTGCCTCTGTATCCCCATAGCACTTAACATGGGTGGCTATTTAAATGTCCTCCACCAATTCCTCCATAGGCATCCATCAGCCTCCTTCAGGAAAAGTCACCTCACCTTCCTTTTCCCCAACAACCTACTCAAATCAAGCATGACTGACAGTTAACAAATGCCTTGTAAGAGATAAATAAATGATAGATAGATACAAGGATTTGTTAAGCACCTACTGTGTGGCATACATTATACATTTTATAAAAATCTTATTTGATCCTCACAACAACCTATAAATTAGGTTCTATTATTCTCCCTATTTTACAGTTGAAACCAAAGCAGAAAGAAGTTGAGAGATATAGTTAGGAAGTGCTTGAAGCAGGATTTAAAATTTAGGTTTTCCTGACTCAGCCCTCTAGGCTGGCTCTAGAGTCATATGCCCTGAGTTCAAATCTAGACTCAGACAATCACTAGCTTGTGATCCTGGTCAAGTAGCTTAACCCTGCTTGTCTCAGTTTCCTCATTTGTAAAAATGAGCTAGAGAAGGAAATGGCAAACCACTTCAGTATCTTTGCCAAGAAAACCCAAAATAGAATCACAAAGAGTTGAACCCAACTGATTGACTAAATAACAACAGCTCTCTATTCACTGGGCAAACTAGCTAGATAGAGCTTTTATTTCTCTGTTTATAATTAATAATATATTGATAGTATTTTATCTTTTCCAATTACATGTAAAGATAGTTTTCAACATTCTTTTTTTAAGATTTTGAGCTTCAAATTTTTTCTCCATTTCTCTCTTCCCTTTCCTCCTCCCCAAGAAAATATCTGATACAGCTATATATATATATATATATATATATATATATACAATCATGTTAAACATATTTCCATATTACCCATATTGTGAAAGAAGAATCAGAATAAACAGGAAAAACTGCAAGAAAGAAAAAAAAATTTAAGTGAAAATAGTATGCTTCTATCTGTATTCAGTTTTCATAATTCTTTCTCTGGACTTGCAAAGAAGTCATATTCCAAAAGACTTGTGAATTGTCTTGGATCACTGCATTGCTGAGAAAAGCCAAACCTACCACAGTTGATTATCGTACATTCTTGCTATGTACAATATTCTCCTGATTCTGCTCATTTCACTCAGTATCAGTTCATGTAAGTCTTTCCATACTTTTCTGAAGTCAGCCTTTCTTACAGAACAATAATATTCCATTACATTCATATACCACAATTGGTTCAGCCATTCCTCCAATTGATGGGAATCCTTTTGATTTTCAATTCTTTGCCACAACAACAACAACAACAAACAAACAAACAAACAAAAAAGGTAGCTATAAATCTTTTTGTACATGTGGGTCCTTTTCCCTTTTTATGATCTTTTTGGGATACAGTCCTAGTGGTGATATTGCTGAATCAAAGGATATTCACAGTTTGATAGTCCTTTGATATTCACAGTTTCAAATTGCTCTCCAGAATGGTTGGATCAGTTCACAACTCCACCAACAATGTATTAGTATCCCAATTTTCACACACCCCCTCCAATATTTACCATTTTCTTTTTTCAAACAGAACACTTATTAATTGTTTACTATGTTCCAGCACCATGTTAAGTTTTGGAGGTATAAATATAAAAAAAATAATAACACAGCCTTCACTCACAAAAAACTTATATTCTAATAAGGGAAGACAAAACTTAGAAGGGAACTACAAAGTATGTGTGAGGTGAGGAAATGAATGAGATCTAAATCAGGAAAAAGGATAATCATGTTTTGTTGCTGAGGAAGGAGAGCAGTGCAGAGAATAAATTAAATTGGAAGTGAAGTGAGCTTAGCTGGGCCAGCGCCTCATGAAATTGCAAACCACACCAAAAATTGTTCAATCAGAACAGCAGATTCTCACTAAAGTTTATTCAAAAAAGGTAAGGATAAGCACTGGAGTAGGTCATCTAATCCAATACCTTCACTTCTGGTGAAAGGAAACTAAGTCACAATACAGAAGTTCCATAACTCACTCATGCCTATGGTCACACAATCAATAATAGGGAAAGCTGAGACCAGGATGCAGCTGTCACCAGACCCCTGAGTGCTGACAAATCACTTTCTCTTTCTCTTTCAACTACAGTTTCCCCATCTGAAGAAGGTAGAAGAGTGAGGTCCTTTCCACCTCCATAATTTTTTATTGTTGTTCTTCTGTGACTCTAGAAGTGGTTTCCATGTTACAACAGGACTCAGTTGTTTTGGATTATTGGATATTCTCTCTGGGGAGTAATCTTACATAGTAGACTTTCCCTGATTAATATCCAAATAACAGTCACTGTTTCATTTTCAATAGAGAATGAAAGGGCCTAATTATTCATTATTTGTATTTTGAGCAGAGAGAACTATAGGAAAGTTCTCTTCATAGTTCTTGCGTTGTGACAATTAGGAACAACACCTAGATTGCTACCTAAATGCCAACCTCATTCTCCTCCAAATCTTCTGTAGACATCCCATCTCCCTCCAGATAAAAATCCTCTCATCTCCCTTCCCAGCAACAGCCCACTCACATCACATAAGACCTGTCAGTTGACAAATCCTGCTGACCTGTCAATTTTACCTTTTCAATCTCTCCAGATGTGTCATTTCCTCTATTCTCACTGCCCCCATCCAAGAATAGACCCTACTTCATCATCTATTCTGTTAGTCCCCTAACAAGTCATCCTGGCTCTGTTTCCAATCTTTCTTCTGTCTCATTCATCCTTCAAACACTATAGAACACTGTCATGCCTTTATTTAAAAATCTTCAGTGGCTCTCCTATTGTTTCCTGAGCTGGATTCAAATTCTATCTGTAATTCAAGGCCTTCCACAATCTGCTATAACTATACCTTTCCAATCTTGTCCAGTCCTATTGTCCAAATAATCTAGAATTCATCCACATTGAATTATTCTATCCCTACTACATGCTCCATGCTCTCTTAGAGTTTAAAAAAAGACCCTGATTTTGAATCCTGCCTTGGACCCTGGATAAATCATTTAACTTCTCTCAAGCTGTCTCTAATCTGTAAAATGAAGGAGATTGAACTTGATGACATGGTCCCTTCTAGGTTTGAATCTTTGATCCTCTATATATTTTCTCACAACACATGGGATCCCTCCTTATCTATGTCTGTTAGTCCTATCTACCCTTTAAAGCTTTTCTCAAATGTCTTCCTCTTTAAAAAGTCTTCTCTGATTTCCTCTATTGGTGATTACATTCCTCCCTGGTTCTCACATGAAATTTAGTTTTGCATCTCTCTAAATCACTGGCCATGTAATATTGTGTATCATAATTATCTGTGTGGCATCTTATCTCCCTGTTAGACCATAGCCTTCATGAAAGCAGGGGTATTATTTATATAAGCTTTGTAGTACACACAACATCAGCAAAAGATCTATTTAATTAATAAAAGTGCATTGAATCCAATTGCTGAACATAAAAGACAGTAGAATAAGAATAATTTCTAAAAGTATGCTCACTACAACAAAATTGCACAATTATTAAACATTGTAGAAAGATGTTCCATGTACTAGTTTAATAGAATCTTATTGGTAATGAGTTCAAATGTTAAATTAAAAATAGCTTTAGAATTATCTTCTATTTTTACAAGTAGCCAATATAAGAAATTGCCATATCTCTGCCCAGAGGTATAACTAAGGGAAAATAGGCAAAATGTTATCCCAATAACAACATTTGAGGAAATGCTGGAAAAATGTGCTCCTCACCCTAAGATGATACAGATCTTTCTTTCTCAATGAAATCCAGAAAGAGATCATAGTTCCCAAAGCTTTCACTTTATCAACCCATTCCCCCTTGAGACATGTAGTGTGGGTGGAAGGTGGGGAAGATTGGACAGAAAGACAGACATCATGGTAGTTGAGAAAGAAAAGGGGAAGTTGGGGGTTGGAGGAGGCCAGAGAGTAGAATCACTGGTGATGGAGGTAGGAGGATGAAAGGGAAAGGATGAGTTGTCCCCGCTACTCCCTTAACTATATCACCATGTAACTAGCTTGACTACTGTAACTTTATACCCATTGCTTAGCAAAGAGATTTGCATGTAGGAGATGTCTAATAAACATTTTTATGTTCATTGTTCATTGTATTATTAATTAATATTAGTAAAATATTAATTAATAGCAATAATTAATGTCAAAATATTAATTAATATATAATGAAAATAAATATTCATTAATCCAGTACCTTACTCACAGTCTTTTCTTTTACCACTCATCCCTCTTTGGTTACTCAACTCTCCCCACTTTCTCTAAGACCATGATCTCTGACTCTAATCAGCCTCCATGTATGCTACATGACCATCTCTAGGTCTATGGACCCAGAAGAGTGATCTTTCCTCAGTCTTCCTTCTGTGTCCCTCCTCTCCCTGCCTTGCACAAAACTTCTTTCTGCAGTTCAATCCTTCTCTTGACCTGAGGTGGGGGTGGGGGTGGGGGGAAAAATGCCCTCTAAGCCACCACCTGCTGTTTCTGCCTCATTGCAAAGAAAGGCTCATTGAACATGGCAAGTCACTCTGTGGCTTGGGCTGGAGGGGACCAGAGTCAGCTGAGGCTGACTGACTCGATGGCCCTAGACACTTTGTACTGAGAATTAGACATGGGAAGGGGTAGAGAATAGGGGAGGTATGAAGAATGGGGGAAGGGTGAATAATAGGTATGAGGTAGGGGCAGAATGTGGTGGAGAGAAGAAGGGGACCTGTATCTCAAATCTAGCCCTTTATCACTCAGTGCTCCATTACCTTCCCCTCTCAGTCAACACCAAATTTATCCCGGTCAACCTGAGAGGGCTGACAAGCAATCAAATTACATGAACAATTATTAAATACCTACTGCATGCAAGACATTGAATCAGGTATGGAAGGAACTAAAGATCAATATTCCAATGGAGGTCCCTACCTTCAAATAGTTTACAATCTGGGAAGAGGTCACAAATAACCAAAATAGAGGATAAATTGTGATCATTTCAGGGTAGAGGTTACATAGTGAATAAGAAAAATGTAATAAAAAGGAGGGATAGCTAGGTGACTCAGTGAATAGAGCATTGACTTTAGAGTCAGGAGGACATGAATTCAAATCCAGCTTCAGACACTTGACACTTACTAGCTGTGTAACCCCAAGCAAGTCACTTAACCTTGATCAGATTGATCAGAAAAAAAAAAAAGAAAAAAGGAAAAAAAAAGGAAGAAGAAGAAGAAATTAGGGGATTAGATGGGCTAAAATAAGACAATTAAGAGAAATGAAAGACAACTATGGGATGCTGTATTACTCTTATTCACAGATTACAGGAAAGATAGGGATAAACCTATCCCCAGAACTTGTTGATTTCATCCTTAATGTCAGCCTTGAAGATCTCTATCTTTCCTAATCAGCTCCTTCCTCTCTATAATCAGTCCTCACCCCATCAGGAAAACTGTCCCCACAAACTTCAGGGAGTACAGAATGCTCATCCAGGGCTCCAAACCCCAAGTAAGGGTATAGGTTCCTTTCCACCAAAAAAACAATGTGAATACAGAGATAGAGATAGATAGACAGACAGACAGACATATAATCTCCCCTCTTGTGAGCCACTGATCAGTCAGGGTTTCAGGCCCCTACTCTTCTTACCCCCTCTGTCACCTTTGTTACAAGAGTACAGAAAGTAGTTCCCCCAGGACACGGGGAAAATACCCCAGTGCCCCAAAGGGGAGTAGAATCCCTCCACCTGTTGGCAGCCATTTTACTGGCTGGATTGGAGCCTCTTTTCCTCCACTTTGTGGTCTGTTCTGATGCTGCTCTGGGAAGCCCCTACCTCATATTCAATTAGCTTCAGAGAGGAGATGACATAACTCTTTCTGGGCAATGGAGGGAGACAGGAAAGTTAGGGGGGGTCAGCTCTGAGGCTGATTAAGCTTGCAACTATATCTCAATTGAGGAAAACCCCAAATGATTGCATTTTTCTTAGGCGTAAAAGAGGAAGAAGAGATCCCCTGTGACCTGAGCCCCTGAATACTCTTTTTTCTTGGCTTGGAGAGAACTGACCTCCACATTACCAGCTTTATAAAAATAATAAACAGGTTTGGCTTGGTACCTCTGCAGCTTGTATGATTGCATTTTCAAATGCCATCTTCCACCTCAAGAATGGGAGGTGGATGGAAAGTGGAATTAACTTACCACAAAGAATCCATCTCAGCACCCTCACTTGGGGGGGTGAGTGTGTGTATGATGCCTCCTTCCCTCTCACTGCCCAAAGTCCCAATCACAGCAGCTCGCCTTCTCAGAGTGATGGTCGGAGCACTCAGGGCTCATCAGCCCTGACCTAGTTTGGAGCTGCTGAGGTCTAGGAGAATGTGGCCAGCAGAGCTCATCAGAGCTAGGTTCAGTCTCCACTCTCCCTCAGCTCTCTATGAAGCAAGGGACTTCATGGGCAGCAGCTAAAGACGCAAAGGAATGGAGAATAGGGCAGGAAGGGAGGGAAGCTTTGCAAGACATCTGAGTCCCTTCTGGGGGCTGGAGCCCTGGACAAGAATGCCAGTCCCTCTCCAGATGGGACAGAAGGGAAAAAGGACGGTTCTTTACTGAGGTGAGTAAAGAGCAGATAGGAAAAGGCTCCGTTTCTCAAGATTCAGAGGCTCCAGAAAGCAGAAGTGAGTTTAGAAATTAACAAACTCACTGTTTTCTAATAAGGGTAATTCCCCTTGATCTGGTAATAGATGGGGGCTTGAGAGGGGAAATCCCTTGTATGGGCAAGACCATAGGCCTGCCCTCTGGCCCCCAAGATAAACCCCTTGCTAATAATGTACATTAAATACCAAAAGTCCCAGGCTGGTCCACTTTAGGATTCTCAGTTCTCCTTTCCCCTTCTCACTAGCAACAGCCATGGCAGCTACAAGCACATGTCATGTTGTTTCTCTAAGCCTGCTGAATGAGCAGCTCTTGCTGCTCAGTGGCCTCTCTCTTCCAAATAGCTCTCTTTGGGGGTCCATGGGGACTAACCAAGATCAGGTGGGGCTGTTAGCAAGGAACTCACCAGGAGGAACCAGGACCCACGGCCATCCCCATGCATGGTCCCTGGGAAGGACCTCCACTGACTACAGGGGAACTCCTGATTATCCTTATTACAGAGGGATGAAGAAATTGAGACTCTTTAAAGTAAACTGCTTGCCAGGGTCACATAGACAATAGAATCCCAGGAGGATTTAAACCCAAGTTCTCCAACTTCAGACTCTTCATTTTTCTCTTGACCCAATTCCCTGCTGAGGTAAAGAAGGAACATGGTGCGATCAGCTCTTTGGTATCCAGAGATGGTTAGGGTTCAGGAAGTTGGGGGTAATAGAAACATGGACGGTGACCCCTGACTCTTTGGTTTAAATTTGTCAACCCCTTATAGCCCTGTCTGACATTTCTTCCCCAGTCTATCCCAAAGACAAATGTAAGCATGCTTGACTAATGCAGGGACACCTAAAACCTAAGCCTGACAGGTTTGTATAGTCCCATGGAAGTCCTGAACCGTCCTTCACACACAACTTAGCTTCCTCAAGTGTAGCCTCCTCCGCATATGACATACACAAGCCCTCATGTTCTAGGCTGAAGCAAATATGTTCTCATAGCGGCCTCAGGTATTGCTGGCAGTGCCCCCATGCCCTCCCTTTGCAGAGCTGGCTGAGAACCGTTGCCAGAGATTTTCTGCCTCCCTGCTCCCTGCTCCTGTTCTCTGGGCCTGGGGCAATTAGGAAGCATTGACCTCTAAGTGTCTCACAGATGAGTTGGCCTGAGCCTCCACTTGTCCTCTCGATCCCCTAGTATCCTTTTGGTTCCATTCCCCCTTCTACACCTTTCCTCCCCACCCCCCATCCCTAACTTCTTGCTGCTGATTAGAATAGCAAAAGATAATAAAAGACTGTTTGCTATGTTTAACAAGGGCATTTCACAGCTTGGTTGCTAATAAGAGGGCAAAGATACTGATTAAAAAGGGGAGGTGTGAACTTTGTGGGTAAAACATTGGGGGAGGGGGAATAAGCAATTAGACCCTTCCTACTTCAGTCTCAAATGTGGAACATTATATGCTCAGAAACTACCTCCTCCAGGAAGCTTGCCCTGGTTAACTCTGCCTTAGTCTGGACTGGGACTCATCAGATCTGAGGTTAGGCCAACAAAGGATCACAGAAGATTGTATAAAATAGAAAATTTTCTGCTCAGATAAACTTAATGCAATTAGAACTAGAAGGAAAATAGTTACCTGAGGAAAATCTTTGCAGCAAATTTCTCCAATCTCTAATCTCTAAATTACATCTAATCTCTAAAATACATAAAGAAACTACATAATAAATATGAACAAGAGCCATTCCCCAATAGATAACCAACTGGTCAAATAATACAAAAGAAGAAAGACAAGGTATCCATAATCATATGACAAAAAGAATGTTCCAATTGCTCCTAGTTAAAGAAGTCTGAGATTCTGGCTCAGAGCCACCAGAGCTGAAAAGATAACAAAAAAATAAATAAAATAACAATCTGTTTTGTTTTTTCAAAAATCTGAGGTCAAGTCCTGTCTCTACCATTTTTTTTAATAGTTTTACCCAGAACAATTTTCTCTGGGTCTCAATTTCCTCATCTGTAAAATAAAGGTGATAGTTCCCTTTTTGCTTATATCACAAAGTTGTGAGACTCAAAAAAGACCATGTATGTGGAAGTGCTTTTTAACCTATGGAAGCTATTTTTAGAATTCCTGCCTTCCTTAAGGCCCTCCCTGTTTCTTCATCTGGGTGTTTCAGGGCTAGACTGAATGGTCCACATTCTTCTCGCTTCTTCAGTAGCTCAGTTCAGTTCCTCTCTTCCTCCCTCCCTGCACTGGGTTTTGGGTTTTTGGGGTTTGTTTTTTGGCTGATAACACCACTCAAATTTACTCCACTGTCTGGGATTCCTTCTCCTTTCACTCCCCCTAGGCAGCATAAACACAAAGAACCAGATGGGTGAATGAAGGAGAAGTGAAAGTAACCAGTCTGGCGACTGTAACAGCCTCCATGTCTGTGCTCTAAAGACTGGCCTGGGACAGTTCAGAGAGTTTTTTCACCTCACTAACTGCAGCGTAATGGATTTTTCAGTCAGTCAAGAGGTATTTATTAAACCCTTAATATGTGCCAGGTTCCGTACTAGACACTAGAGATATAAACAAAGGTAAAAACAATCCCTGCCCTCAAGGAGCTTATATTCTAATGGGAGAGACAACCCATAACAATTATGTCCAAACATGATCCATATAGGATCAAGTGGGGGTAATGGCAAAAGTAAGAAATTAACATTAAAGAGGACCCAGAAAGACTTTCTACAGGAGGTGGGATTTAAGCTGAATCATGGAAAAATCCAGAGAAGCCAGAAGACAGAATGAAAAAGGAGAGCCAAGGAAAAGACATGGAAATCTCTCACAAAAAAAAAAGGCTTACTGAGGCAAATAATAGCAACCACAATATCAATACTCATAAAAATAGTTCACAGCCATAGAGAACTAAAGGATTTGCTAAATATTTCCTGTATACTATCTCATTTGACCTTCCCAACAACCTTGTTAAATAAATACTATTAATAATGGGACAGCCAGATAATAAAGAGCCCACCTGGGATCAGAAGGAGCTGAGTTCAAATCCAATCTCAGACACTAGTTGTGTGACCCTGTAAAGTCATTTAACTGCAATTGACTCCAAAAAATCGTTTGTTTGTTTTTTTTTTAATTTTAATGTTAATATCTTCATTTTAAAGATAAAGAAGACGAGGTTTAGAAACATCGATGACTTGTTTAGGATCTTACAGCTAATACGTGTCTGAGGCAGAAATCAAATCCACATGTTCCTAACTCCCAATTCAACACTGTCCACTGTGCCACACCCAAAAAGCAGCCATGTGCCACATTGGTGAAGGGATTAACCGTGCCAGTGAATTCCTGAATCCCTTTTAGGTATTATTTCTTCACTTTTAGATTCTTTCTTGTCCCCCCATTTTACATATAGTTTGCCCTTAAGAAAATTTTATTTTTCTGTTATGGGTTTGTCTGCTCCATGTGGAGGGACAGAGAGGATAGATGAGAAGTGAAAGAGAAAGAAGAGAGGAAAATAAAATGGTAGAATGGCTCTACTACTTTCTAGCAAATCCGTCAGCTTTTCTGGGCCTTAATTTGCCCCCACTCTAATAAGGGGCTACAACTCCCTCCCCAAACCCAGCAAGAGGGTTTTATGAATACAGAGTCCTTGGTTCAAAAAAGGAGGGTGTATCAGGACAATTAGGAAAGGATCTAATATGCCCAGCCAAGAGGCTCTCCAGGGGTGGAAATGACAGATTCTCCCAAAGCATCCTCTGTACTAAAAGGGAATCTTCAGGACTGGGGAAGAGGGCCAAGACAAGAAAGAAGCCTCTGGTTAGTTTGGCCGACATCACTGTGCCAAGAATCTCCGCCAAACTGATCCCAGGAGATACCAGAGATTTCTGGGACCCAGAGGTAATCAGCAGAATTTGCAAGAAGTCAATCAGGCTCCCTGAAAGGAAAAACTTCCTAACAATTGGCTATCCAACAGTGAGGCCTCCTTGGCCGGAGGTCAAAGAGGTCCTCAGTCCAAGTCTGGATGACCTTGTCAGGGACATCCTTGGGAGGATTCCTACGCAAGTGCTAGATGAACTCTGAGAATTCTGAGGACACTGAGATTCAAAGATTCTTTCTTCCTGGATCCATCCAGACACATTTCTCAGAACTGCCTACTGGGACTCTCCACAGAAAGGAGTCACATCCTGAATACTAGGGGCTATTTGAAAGGAAGTGTGATGTTTTGAAATCAAAGGCCCAAAGGCTGTAATTCTGGTTCTGCTACTTACTCCCTCTGTGATCTTCACCAATTCACCCAGCAACTCCAGAACTCAGTTTCCTCATCTGTCAAATCTGGGACTTGTCCTCTGTGATTCTTACCATATCTAAGAAACCCTTCAGACCTAAATGCCATATGTTCCTATGGAAATAGCTGCCCAGGGATAACTAATTCTGTGTGTGTGTGTGTGTGTGTGTGTGTGTGTGTGTGTGTGTGTGTGTCTGTATTTCTCTCTACCACTCTCTCTCTGTCTCTGTTTCTGTCTGTCAGTCTCTGTCTCTGTCTCTTCTCTCTCTCTCTCTCTCTCTCTCTCTCTCTCTCTCTCTCTCTCTCTCTCTCACACACACACACACACACACACACACACACACACACACACACACACACGGATATAGACAGAAAAAAGAAATGTAATCATTCTCTCAATGGAGAATAAGTGGACAGAAGCAGCTTCAGCCCAACCTCCTAGACAGAACCAGAGGGTCATCCTCTTCAATTTGGCAAGGTCCTTATGTCCTTCACTAGCTTGGGCTCAGTCCCACTGTGCACTGGTTTTGGTTGATACAGCCACTCAAATCTGTTCTGTTGCCTGGGATTCCTTCCCCCTTCTTCTCCCCCATTCATAATACAAACACACAGAACCAGAAGGGTAAATGAAGGAGAAATAAGGGTATCTAGGAAAAGCCTGTTGGGGGATTTCCCAGTGGAACTAAGGGACCTAGACCTTTTACCTCCCAACTGGACCCACTTGTCCCTGAGTAGTGCTTCCTCCCATGGGAGGATGAACCAAGCTTTGATGCCCCACAGCCTGGCTATAATAAGGAAGCACAGTTGGGAGGAGACAGGGCAGCTGGGACCTTTTGCCAGACCCATCCAGCTGGGGTGGGTGACCCTGAGCACTCAGAGCATCTGCCTAATAGGATGTGGCACTTTGGCCTCCATGGTGTTATAAATATCCTATGTCACAGTAACTGGGTCTGACACCCGCTCCCAGACACATGTGCGTGCTCCCTGGTGCCCACCACCACCCCAACCCCTCACTGCACTTTAGAACCCTGCCAGCTCCATTCTCCGATACAAGAGGCAAGGGCATAAGAGGCAGCTTCACACTGCTAATGTCATAGTGAAATCCTCCTCTTGATACCTAACTAGACACTTTCTCCAGAGAATGGCAGTAGAGTAGAAGGGAGCCCTCCCAGACAGTTGGGATAACTTAGGCAAAGGATCAGTTATGATTTAGGAAGAATTACATTTGAAAGGGGCAGGAAGAGAGAAAAGCAACTAGTGGGAAAGCAGTTTAGCTTGTACCTGGAAGAAGAGGGGGTTCTATGCATAAACAGAATAAACAGAACAGATCAATGAAGAACTTTGGGAAATGGCTCTTCCCACTTTGTCCAGTCCTCTTGATCTTGGCTTGGGGATGCACAGCTAGTGACAGGTGAGATGAGGATCACTCCTAACAGATTATATAGCCACAAATACCTGTCTTCCCCTTTTTTTACCTGGCTAAAAATCACTGATATAGTTCTCCTTCCTCCCAGCCCTGCCAAATTGTTCCAGATTAAAGATTTCTTTTACTTACCATGATAGAGGAAGAAGCTGGAAACTCTAGAACAAGGTATAGAAAGGTACCAAAATCTCTACAACATTAGCTAGTAAACCTTCCCTTGCAAGGCCACATCCAAGAACTCTGATCTCAACTTAGCATGGAAAGAGGAAAAGTTCATTTTGGACTTGAAGGGAAAAAATACATTATCATCCTCACCACCATTTCATGTTATCAAGTAACTAAGTAACAAAGCTATGTACAACTAAATTTTCATTTCTGCTTTCTATACTTTAAACCTTGAGATTTTCTCACCCTGTACTAAAGCAGCTTTGCATTCTAAGCATGTGGTGTGCCTATTACAGAGGAAGGAGATTGGGATTAGTCACAGAATCAGAATCATAGAATCTTAGCATTGGAAGAAACCTCAGGGGCCAACATGAGGGGGCTGGATTCAACCTCCCACACAACTGAACACAAATCTCTACTCCCTCCCTCGATATAGGGCCATCTAGTCTCCGCCTGAAGTCCCTTCAGTGACATACTTCCAAGTCTATTCCATTGTGGGAAAGCTCTCATAATGATTTGGTAGTGTGCACTCTCTCCTTTTCCCCCTCCCTCCTTTGTCTCTCTCTGTCTTTGTATGTGTGTGTCTCTGTCTCTCTCTTTTTTTCTCTCTGTTTCTCTGTCTCTGTCTCTGTCTGTGTGTGTGTGTGTCTCTCTCTGTGTGTCTCTGTCTCTCTGTCTCTCTCTCTCTCTCTCTGTTTCTCCCCCACTCTGTCTCTCTCTGTCTCTGTCTCTTTCTCTCTCTCCCTCTCCCTTTCTTCTTCTTCCTTTCTTCCCCTCCCCCACCTCAATTTCTACCCACTGTTCCTGGCTGTCTTCTGAGACCAAGGAGAAAAAAGCTAATCCCTCTTCTATATGATAATCCTTCACATGCCAAAAGATATTTATTATGTATGCTCTGAGTCTTCTCTTCTCTCTCCACCACATGGAGACCCTTTCTCACTCACATAGCATGGACATGAGGTTATCACCATCTTGGTGAACACTTAAAAAGGAAGCTTTTCCTTCACGATACACTTCAACTGATAATAATGGAAATGACTAGAGGTAAAATTCAGGTTGCCTCTGTTTGGGAGAATTCTTGAGACTTTTGTCAAGCTCATTGCAGAGAGAACCAAAAGAATGAGAACACACAGCACCTACCTTTATGAAGCTTACAACTTAATGGGGAAAACAGGACAGTTACTCAGGAAACAATAAAAAAATCATGGAGTTATTAGGAACCTTAGAAATCCCTTAGTGAAGACATGGAGAGGTCCAGAGAACCAGTTAGTGACAATCAATTAAATACTTCCTGAGGATACAAGACAAAGAGGAAACAAGTCTGTCCTCAAAGAGCTTACAATTGGTGGGGGAGAGAAAAATGACATGAGTGGTATCAGAACCTAAGATTCTGCTGTATAGTCTAGAGCTCTTTCCACAGCTCAGATTGTCTTTCTAAGATATGTAAGCATTTAATAGTATGGCTGGACTAAGTTGGCTGTCATTCATTTCTTTACTCATTCATTCCATATTTAGTAAGCACATGTGTGCTTACTATTATTTAAAACATTATTATGCTAAGTGTTAGAGGTGCAAAGACAAAAGCAAACCAGCTCCCATCTTTTGAGTGCCATTGGATACTGCTGGAAATATTGAAAGGTTCAAAACTAGTCAGTTTTAGGGGCTTAGATCTGCTTGAGGAGGGGCCACCTTGTGCCCCCTGGCAACAATCCAGTAGAACAGATTATTTATACACATGGGAAACTTGGTTCCAGAACTCTATCAGCTTTTGCTTCCATTCTCTCTTTTATCTTCCTCAATCCTCTTGCCTTGTCCTTTTCCTCCCTGTTTCTGCTGACACACTGGGAGCCAATAATCACACCACAGTCAGACACATATAATTAAGCCCAAGTTATCCATAGTGTCAAATTAAGCATAGATGGTACTCCAGAAAGCTTCAGAGATCTAAGTTGTTCCATGAGAGAGATGTGGAGAGAAAGGTCCAGGAGACCAGGGGAACAGTTTACTCATTGATGGAAAGGTGAGGTTGCACATTGCCTACTTTTGTGGAGGTGTGCGTCGAAATGGAGAATAAGTGACTCAATCTCCTTATACTGCCAGTAAAGTGTATCCTAGCTGCCCTAATGAGATTGTAAAAAGGGGGGGGGGGATTGCTTTTCTGCTGTGACTGATTATTCTATGTATATCAATTTTCCCTTCTGAACTATAAAACAGTCTTTGGGGTACAACAAGTAAATTTCTCAGCCCCTGATGATGTTAACATCATAAGTCATAGATTTAGACTTAGTCCAACCCTATCATTTTATATATGAGGAAACTCAAGACCTCAAGAGGTTTAGTGATTTGTCCAGGGTCATACAGGTTCTAAAAATTGGTGTAGGGATTTTAACCCAGATCTTCTAGTTACAAATTGAACTGACTTTCTGTTGCACCCTGTTTTCCACTAACTTAAAGGTGAGGAGGTAGGTGCAGCCTGTTTTGATATATTGTCTTTTCAGGGCCCTAACAGAAGCAATGTAACATTAAAACTAGATGGGGGTGGAGGTGGGGCAGAGGAGAGAAGGTGGAGGTAAATTCCAGTGAATAAACAAGATTAGAACAAAGATAGAAAGAGCACTAGATATAGAATGGGAAATTTTTTAACCTTATTTTGTTTTCTTTACATGAGAAGAAGGAAATTATTCCTCACCTGGACAAAAAAAAAAGACTAAAGAAAAATCCCTAAAAAAAATAAAAGAGAGAGAGAGAGAGAGAGAGAAAGAGAGAGAGAGAGAAAGAGAGAGAGAGAGAGAGAGAGAGAGAGAGAGAGAGAGAGAGAGAGAGAGAGAGAGAGAGAGAAGGAGGGAGAGAAGGAGGGAGAGAGAAAGGGAGGGAGAAAGGAAGGAAGGAAGGAAGGAACAAACTAGTGGCAATTACCAGAACATCCTCCATCCTTTAGCCCAATTAGAAAGAGAGTGACAGAACAAGAATTGAGGCAGCACATGATAAATGGGAAAGGCATTGGACTTGGAATTAGAAGACTTGAATTCAAGTCTTGGCTTGGTGATTTATTGTTTATATTTATAACTGTCATTTGTATAGCACTTCAAAGTTTACCAAGGATTTTGCATATATAAAGATGTAGTCTTTGGTTTCCCACTCCCACTCCATACTTCAAGTAGTAGGCCAAGTCCCAGAGCATGGTTACTGCTTTCCTTAATCTTCTAGAGGTCACCTAGAGAGAGGATGGGAGTACCTGATACTATAGAACATGAACCCCTATCCAGCATGTTCCCCCAATATCAATTAAGTTAAGTAAGCCAAATCAAGAGAGCGTTTGTACATAGCAATAACAATATCATGTGGTGATCAACTATAATAGACTTGACTTTTCTCTTTTTTTTTTTTTCTTTTTGGCTGAGGCAATTGGGATTAAGTGACTTGCTCAGGGTCACACAGCTATGAAGTGTTAAGTGTCTGAGGCTAAATTTGAACTCAGGTCCTCTTGACTTCAGGGTGGTACTCTATCTACTGCCCCACCCAGATGCCCCTGACTTGACTCTTCTCAACAGTGAAATGATTCAAGGCAATTTCAATAGAATTGGGAATTTGGATGAAAAATGCTATCTACATCCAGAGAGAGAACTATAGAGACTGAATGTGAATCAAAAAATAGTATTTTCACATTTTTTGTTTGTTCATTTACTTTTTCATTCTTGTAGTTTTTTCACTTTTGGTCTGGTTTTTCTTGCACAATATGACAAATGTGGAAATATATTTAAAAGAATTGTACATTTCTAATTTATATCAGATTGTTTACTATCTTGGGGAAGGGGAAAGTAAGGAAGAGAAGGAGAAAATTTGGGAACACAAAGTTTTACAAAAATGAATGTTGATGTAAAATGTATGGGATTGCCTGTCATCTAGGGGAGGGAGTAGAGGGAGAGAGGGGAAAATGTGGAAAAATGAATACAAGGGATAATGTTATTTTAAAAATTACTCATGCATATATACTGTCAAAAAATTATAATTATAAAATTAGTTTTTAAAAAAAAATTTTAAAATGAATGTTGAAAAATTATCTTTAGATGAATTTGGGAAAATGAAATTCTATTGAAAGTTGGAAAAAAAAGTCCAAAAAAAAAGCTGAAATGCAACAAAGAAAGAAAACCAATATACCATGTATTAACAACCACATGGTGATCAGGTGAGAGAGGAACTCCCCTATCCAGCAGGCTTATGCATTTCATTCTCCTTACTTAAAGTTGTCAAGAGAGAGAAAGAGCTTTCTTGTTGGTTTGAGATTTTTCTATGCACACTCAGCACAACAGCTCAGCAGCCAATTAATAGCTTTTTTTAGTCACCACACAATAAATAGAAAACAAACATCAAACATCTGAGCATGCTATTACTATGGGAAAGGTAACATCCCATCATACACTTCTGGAAGCAGACTCACCAAAGCCCCATATGAATGGAATAGCCCAAGGATCTGCCATTGACCCTGTACTCCTCAGTTTTCTTTGGGTCTATAAATATGATTTCAGTGGTATTTGTTGTTATTCAATTGGTTTTCAGATATTTTTTATTTTATTTTATTTTGTTTATTTATTTATTTTTGCTGAGGCAATTGGGGTTAAGTGACTTGCCCAGGGTCACACAGCTAGGAAGAGTTAATGTTGGAAACCAGACATTTGAACTCAGATCCTCCTAACTTCAGGGCTGGTGCTCTATCCACTGTACTATCTAACTGCCCCATCAGGTATGTTTTACTCTGTGACACTATTTGTAGTTTTCTTGGCAAAAAAACCTGGAATGGTTAACCATTTCTTTATCTAGATCATTTTACAGACTAGGAAAATAAGACAAACAGAATTATGTGACTTGCTGAGGGTAACACAGCTAGGAAGTAACTGGGGTCACATTTGAACTCAGAAAGCAGTCTTCCTGACTCAAGGCCCTGTCCATTGCACCACCTAACTGCCCCTTTACTGATTCTGTAAACTCTAGATAAAGAAATTCTCTCTACTATTGTAATTGGCAACTCTTCCTACAACTTAAAGTCTTCAAAAGCTGCCTGGAATACTGAGAAGTCAAGCCACTTGATATCACACAACTAACAGAATCAAGATTGAACTCAGATCTTCTTGATTCCAAGTCTTTTCCAATATATACCTCTTCTTTCTCTAGCTTCTTAATATTTTTATGCTCCTTTTTCTAACTTGGATAAGTTTCCCATTACAGGCTCCCTCTTAACATGAAATGCCCAGATATGCTATATGTACCTGTTATTTCTCCAAGCCTTTACCCCCACTCTGGTAGAAATTAAAAACTTTAGTTCAGCCAGTTCCTACTGAAGGTAACCATTTATACTTTCAAGCATTTAGGTTCACAAAGCACAAGACATAAAACATTTTTATTTACATGTTAAAGAATACAGAAAGTACTTGTAAAAAAGCCTATAAAAAAATCAAGACCTCCCATAAGGAAAGAGAAATAAATAAATAAATACCTACTGTGTGCCTGGCATTCTGCTAAACACTTTACAAATATTATCTTATTTGGTCCTGATTAGGTTTTATGATGTTTGGCACTGGTTACCTGGATCACCCAGAATGGGTCACTTGGTGTTGAGTCTCTCCCTTAGTTTTCTGATCTATAAAATGAAAGGTTTAGGTAGAAGTGATACTTGTTTGTACTTCTGAGCACCCTCCCACCTCTGTTTTTGCAAAGGTACAGGTGACTATGGGTGTAAAGCACTGTCTATAATATCACACTTGATCTACATTTCAGTTATATTTATCTAATTGGCTATTTTTTCCTCTTTTCTTTTCTTCAATCTAAAAGAAAAAGAAAGAAGTGGTATATATTAGAAAATGTAGGTGAAATGAAAATACATGTAATTTTTATTGTGACATGATCTGAAAATGACGCATTTACTATTTTAGCCTTTCTGCATTTGATTTGAGGGTTATATGCCCTTATACATGGACAATTTTTTATGTAGAATCCATGTGTCACTGAGAAAAAAGTATGTCTTTTCTGTCCCCATTCACTTATCTCCAAAGTCCTATCATACCTAACTTTTCTAAAAAAAAAAAAAAAAAAAATTACCTCCTTAACTTCTTTCTTGTTTATTTTGTGGCTCGATTTATCCAGTTCTGATAGAGCGAAGTTGAGATTCCCCACTAGTATAGTTTTGCTGTCTATTTCTTTTTGCAGCTCTCTTAACTTCTCCCGTAGGAATTTAGATGCTATATTACTCGGATATATGTTTAGTATTGATATTACTTCATTATCTATGGTACCCTTTAGCAAAATGTAGTTTCCTTCCTTATCTCTGTTAATTAGATCTGTTTTTTGCTTTTGCTTAATCTGAGATCAGGATTACTACCCCTGCTTTTTTAAAATTCAGCTGAAATATAATAGATTTTGCTGCAGACTTTTACCTTCACTCTGTATGTATCACACTACTTTAAATGTATTTTTTGTAAACAACATATTGAAGGAGTCTAGTTTTTAATTCAGACTGCTATCTGCTTCCATTTAAAGGGAGACTTCAGGGCAGCTAGGTGGCACAGTGGATAGAGCACCAGCCTTGAATTCAGGAGAACCCGAGTTCAAATCTGATCTTAGACACTTAGCACTTCCTAGCTGTGTGACGCTGGGCAAAAAAAAAATAAATAAATAAATAAATAAAGGGAGACTTCATCCCATTCACATTAACAGTTAAAATTACTAACTTTGTATTTCCCCACTATCTTTTTCCCCAAGTTATACTTTTTTCTTTCCTTTCCCTTTTTTTCTTCTCACCAGTCTTTTGATTCTGACCACCACCTCCCTCAATCTGCCCTCCCCTTTTACAATTTCTCCCCCCTGAATCATTTGCCAGGAACTTTGCAGAGTAGGTTCCTGTCCAGGGACAAGTTGGACTACAGGGCCTGGAGATCCCTTAGATTCTGTGATTTCATGATTCCACAAACATTAATCCTAGGTTTAAGGAGGTCCCTGAATATGGAAAAACTGGGACACTAATACATTGTTGATGGAGCTGTGAACTAATCACAACTCTAGAATTCTCTCTTTTTTTTTCTTCAACATTTTTTTATTTATAATTTTTTTCACAGTATATATGCATGATTATTTTTGGTTTTGTTTTTTGGGTTTTTTTTGTTTTTTTCCTGAGGCTGGGGTTAAGTGACTTGCCCAGAGTCACACAGCGAGGAAGTGTTAAGTGTCTGAGACCAGATTTGAACTCGGGTCCTCCTGAATTCAGGGCTGGTGCTCTATCCACTGCGCCACCTAACTGCCCCTTTTTTTTGTTTTTGTTTTTGTTTTTTTTGTTTTTTTCATGATTAATTTTTTAAATAACATTATCCCTTGTATTCATTTTTCCAAATTATCCCCTCCCTCCCTCTACTCCCTCCCCTTGATGACAGGCAATCCCATACATTTTATATGTGTTACAGTATAACCTAGATACAATATATGTGTGTAAATACCATTTTCTTGTTGCACATTAAGTATTAGATTCCGAAGGTGTAAGTAACCTGGGTAGATAGACAGTAGTGCTAACAATTTACATTCACTTCCCAGTGTTCCTTCTCTGGGTGTAGTTATTTCTGTCCATCATTGATCAACTGGAAGTGAACAACTCTAGAATTCTCAAGAGCAATTTGGCACTATACTCAAGAGCTATCAAACTGTGTATACTCTTTGACCCAGAAGTGAATCTCCTGGGCCTATATCCCAAAAAGATTTTTTAAAAAGGGAAAAGAATCCACATGTGCAAAAATGTTTGTGGCAGCCCTCTTTGTAGTGGCAAGGAACTGGAAATTGAGTGGATGTCCATCAGTTGGAGAATGGCTGAATAAGCTGTGGTATGTGAATGTTATGGAATATTATTGCTCTGTAAGAAATGACCAACAGGATGATTTCAGAGAGGCTTGGAGAGACTTACATGAACTGATGCTGAGTGAAATGAGCAGAACCAGGAGATCATTGTACATGGCAATAGCAAGATTGCATGATGATCAGTTCTGATGGATGTGGCTCTCTTCAATGAAATAATTAAGGTCACTTCCAATGATCTTGTAATGAAGAGGGCTATCAACACCCAGAGAGAGGACTGTGGGGACTGAGTGTTTGCATAGTATTGTTTTGTTGCTGTTGTTTGCTTGTATTTTGTTTTCTTTCTCATTTTTTTTCCTTTTTGATTTGATTTTTTCCTGTACAGCATGATAATTGTGTAAATACATATGGAAGAATTACACATGTTTAACATATGTTACATTACTTGCCATTTGGGGGGGGCATCAGAGGGAAAGTAAGGAGAAAAAAATTTGGAACACAAGATTTTGCAAGGATAAATCTTGAAAACTATATATGTATATGTTTTGAAAATAAAAAAGCTTTATTTAAAAAAAAAAAAAAGGATGTCCCAGGTTCACAAACTACACAATGAATGCAATCCAATCCAATAAACATTTATTTGGTGTCTACTGTGAGGGGGTACTGTGCTAAATACTAGAGATATAATGAATAAAAAGAAAGGCAGTGCCTGTTTTCAAGAAGCTTCCAATCTAAAGAAAACATATAAAAGGAGACAGACAGAGAAAGGGGGAGGAGGAGAGACACAGGACAGAATACTAGGAGGTATAAAGGCATCTTGTTCTATGGGGCTGAAACCAGAGAGGGCAGCAGATGCAAAGTGAGTTTCAAACACAAAAACATCTACTGTCTCTCTTCCAGTTTGTTTGTTTTTGTTTTTTTTTTTTTACTTCATCATCAAATTCTTCCACCTGCCAAGTTTGGACCTTTTTTTGTGTGAAACTTTTGGCAAGTATCAACCTTTAAGAGCCTCAGTTTCCTTATCTCTAAATTGGGGGGAAGTGACAAAAATATTTTGACTCCTGACCCAATAAAGCTGTTGTGCAAATTGAATCCATGACCAAAGGGTTATAAAACTTTGCATACCCTTTGATCCATCATGTCAACACTAGATATATATCACAAAGCAATCAAAGGAAAAGAGAAAAAATCCAAATGTATAAAAATATTTATGGCAGCACTTTTTATGGTGGCAAAGAATTGGAATTAAGGCAATGCCCATCAATTGGGGAGTGGTTGAATAAGTTATACTATATGATTATGATGGAATACCATTATACTGTAAGAAATGATGAAAAGGATAGTTTTTGGAAAAAACTACATGAATTGATGCAAGTGAAATGAGCAGAACCAGGAGAACATTGTACACAGTAACAGTAGTATTATAAGGATGATCAACTGAATGACTTAGCTACTCTGGTCAATGAAACGATCCATAATTTCGAAATACTCTTGATGAAAAATTCACCTCCAGAGAGAGAACTGATTAATTTGACTGCAAATTCAAGCATTTTTTATTTTCTTCATTTTTTTTGCTTTTGAAACATGACTTAAGTAGAAATGAATTTGCATGACTTCACATATAAAATGAATATCATTTTGTTTGTCTTCCCAATACATGGTGAAGAGGCTAGAGAAAGAAAAAGAATTTAGAACTCAAAAGTCTAAAAGTGAATATCAGAAAAAGAATTGTGAGGAAAGTAGTCCCCAAATTGTAAGGTTCCAGATAAATAAGATTATTATTATTATTATTATAATTACTATTATTATTATTATTATTAATTTCAAAACTGATTTTTAAGCAAAGATCTTTTTTTAAGTAAACAAAAAAAATAGGCAATCTGCTCACAATCTTCTATGGGGTCAACATCTTTTATTTTTTTTTTATTATAGCTTTTTATTTACCAGATATATGCATTGATAATTTTACAGCATTGACAATTGCCAAACCTTTTGCTCCAATCTTTCCCCTCCTTCCCCCCCACCCCCTCCCCCAGATGGCAGGTTGACCAATAAATATTAAATATGTTAAAGTATAAATTAAATACAATATATGTATACATGTCCATACAGTTGTTTTGCTGTACAAAAAGAATCAGACTTTGAAATAGTGTACAATTAGCCTGTGAAGGAAATAAAAAATGCAGGCAGACAAAAATATAGGGATTGGGAATTCTATATAGTGGCTCATATTCATCTCCCAGAGTTCTTTCCCTGGTTATAGCTGGTTCAATTCATTACTGCTCTATTGGAACTGATTTGGTTCATCTCATTGTTGAAGAGAGAGCCACGTCCATCAGAATTGATCATCATATAGTATTGTTGTTGAAGTATACAACGATCTCCTGGTCCTGCTCATTTCACTCAGCATCAGTTCATATAAGTCTCTCCAGGCTTTTCTGAAATCATCCTGTTGGTTATTTCTTACAGAACCATAATATTCCATAACATTCATCTACCACAATTTATTCAGCCATTCTCCAACTGAGGGGCATCCACGTAGTTTCCAGTTTCTGGCCACTACAAAGAGGACTGCCACAAATATTCTTGCACATACAGGTCCCTTTTCCTTCTTTAATATCTCTTTGGTATATAAGCCCAGTAGTAACACTGCTGAGTCAAAGGGTATGCACAGTTTGATAACTTTTTGAGTATAGTTCCAAATTGCTCTCCAGAGATTCAAGGAATTAGAGTAGGAAATGAGGAAATCAAATTATCACTCTTTGCAGATGACATGATGGTATACTTAGAGAACCCCAAAGGCTCTGCTAAAAAGCTATTAGAAATAATTCAGAATTTTAGCAAAGTTGCAGGATACAAAATAAATCCACATAAATCCTCAGCATTTTTATACATTACCAACACAATCCAACAGCAAGAGATACAAAGAGAAATTCCATTCAAAATAACTGTCAATAGTATAAAATTTGGAGGAATATATCTACCAAAAGAAAGTCAGGAATTATATGAGCAAAACTACAAAACACTTGCCACAAAAATAAAGTCAGATTTAAATAATTGGAAAGACATTCAGTGCTTTTGGATAGGCAGAGCGAATATAATCAAGATGACAATACTCCCTAAACTAATCTATTTATTTAGTGCTATACCAATCAGACTCCCAAGAAACTATTTTAATGACCTAGAAAAAATAACAACAAAATGCTATGGAACCACAAAAGGTCGAGAATTTCAAGGGAAGTAATGAAAAAAAAATCAAATGAAGATGGTCTAGCTGTACCTGATCTAGAACTGTATTATAAAGCAACAGTCACCAAAACCATTTGGTATTGGTTAAGAAATAGACTAGTTGATCAGTGGCATAGGTTAAGTTCACAGGGCAAGATAGTGAATAAAAATAGCAATCTAGTGTTTGACAAACCCAAAGATCCCAAATCTTGGGATAAGAATTCATTATTTGACAAAAACTGCTGGGAAAACTGGAAATTAGTATGGCAGAAACTAGGCATGGACCCACATTCAACACCACATACTAAGATAAGATCAAAATGGGTCCAAGATTTAGGCATAAAGAACGAAATCATAAATAAACTGGAGGAACATGGGATGGTTTACCTCTCAGACTTGTGGAGGAGGAAGGAGTTTGTATCCAAGGGAGAACTAGAGACCATTATTGATCACAAAATAGAACATTTTGATTACACCAAATTAAAAAGTTTCTGCCCAAACAAAACTAATGCAAACAAGATTAGAAGGGAAGTAACAAATTGGGAAAACATTTTTACAGTTAAAGGTTCTGATAAAGGCCTCATCTCCAAAATATACAAAGAATTAACTTTAATTTATAAGAAATCAAGCCATTCTCCAATTGATAAATGGTCAAAGGATATGAACAGACAATTTTCAGATGATGAAATTGAAACTATTTCCACTCATATGAAAGAGTGTTCCAAATCACTATTGATCAGAGAAATGCAAATTAAGACAACTCTGAGATATCATTACACACCTGTCAGATTGGCTAAGATGACAGGAACAAATGATGATGAATGTTGGAGGGGATGTGGGAAAACTGGGACACTAATACATTGTTGGTGGAGTTGTGAAAGAATCCAACCATTCTGGAGAGCAATCTGGGATTTTGCCCAAAAAGTTATCAAAATGTGCATACCCTTTGACCCAGCCATACTACTACTGGGCTTATATCCCAAGGAAATACTAAAGAAGGGAAAGGGACCTGTATGTGCCAAAATGTTTGTGGCAGCCCTTTTCATAGTGGCTAGAAGCTGGAAGATGAATGGATGTCCATCAATTGGAGAATGGTTGGGTAAACTATGGCATATGAATGTTATGGAATATTATTGTTCTATAAGAAATGACCAACAGGAGGAATACAGAGAGGCTTGGAGAAACTTACATCAACTGATGCTGAGTGAAACGAGCAGAACCAGAAGATCATTATACACTTCAACAATGATACTGTATGAGGATGTATTCTGATGGAAGTGGATATCTTCAACATAGAGAAGAGCTAATCCAATTCCAATTGATCAATGATGGACAGAATCAGCTACATCCAGAAAAGGAACACTGGGAAATGAGTGTAAATTGTGAGCATTGTTTTGTTTTGTTTTGCTTTATTTTTCTTCCCAGATTATTTTTAGCTTCCGGATATAATTCTTCCTTTGCAACAACAACTACAACAAAATTTGGTTCTGCACATATATATTGTACCTAGGATATACTATAAGATATTTCATATGTATGGGAATTCCTGTCACCTAGGGGAGGGGGTGGAGGGAAGGAGGGGAAAAATTTGGAACAGAAGGGAGTACAACGAATAATGTTGTAAAAAAAATTACCTATGCATATGTACTGTCAAAGAAAATGTTATAATTATAAAAATTAATAAAAAAAATTTCTAAAAAAATTGCTCTCCAGAATGGCTGGATGTATTCACAATTCCACCAACAATGTATCAGTGTCCCTGTTTTCCCAATCCCCTCCAACATTGCACATTATCTTTCTCTGTCATTCTAGCCAGGTGTGTAGTGGTATCTCAGAGTTGTCTTAATTTGCATTTCTCTGATTAATAATGACTTGGAGCATCTTTTCTTTTTTTTATTAATTTTATAATTATAAAAAAATTTTGACAGTATATATGCATGAGTAATTTTTTATAACATTATCCTTTGTATTCATTTTTCCAAATTTTTCCCTCCCTCCCTCTACTCCCTCCCCTAGATGACAGGCAATCCCATACATTTTACATGTGTTACAGTATAACCTAGATACAATATATGTGTGTAAATCCAATTTTCTTGTTGCACGTTAAGTATTAGATTCCGAAGGTGTAACTAACCTGGGTAGATAGACAGTAGTGCTAACAATTTACATTCACTTCCCAGTGTTCCTTCTCTGGGTGTAGTTGTTTCTGTTGGAGCATCTTTTCATATGGCTAGAAATAGTTTCGATTTCTTCATCTGAGAATTGTCTGTTCATATCCTTTGACAATTTATCAATAGGAGAAATGGCTTGATTTCTTATAAATTAGAGTCAATTCTCTATATATTTTGGAAATGAGGCCTTTATCAGAACCTTTGGGGTCAGCATCTTTTAAATGATGACTGATTCTAGTCTCTTCAGTCTTAATCGTAGTCATGATTTGATTCTAATTAGTAGAGCTGAAAAGAGCTTTGGGAGATGGTCTCCTGCTAAACCTTATTTTCCATACCCCTTTAAGTCCAGGCATTAGGAGAACTCAAGCCTGAGGAAGGAGATATGATAATATACAAAGTCTAAGAGGCAATTCTAAAACACCATTCATACTTGGACTATTCTCCTTGTCTCTGAGCCTGAGAGATGGTGCCTGGCATGGACTGGGGCTAACAGCTCCCATAGTACATTGGAAGCCAGGGCAACCCATAGCCAGAAGTTCACAGTCCAAGAGACATCTGAATGAGGTGTTAGAACTAGAAGGGAATCTTAGAGATAATTTTGACCAATCCTCTCATTTTATAGATGACAAAACTGAGGCCCAGAGATGGATGATAACTGTTTTTTTTACTTAAATGTACAATCCTTTTAAACATATTTCCTTATTTGTCATCTTGTGCAAGAAAAATCAGGTCAAAAGGGGAAAAAACCACAAGAAAGAAAAAGCAAACAAAGAAAAAAAGGTGAAAATATTATGCTTCAATTTGCATTTATTCTGCATAGTTCTCTGTCTCTGGATGCAGATGACATTCTCTCCATCAATGGGTGGCAATTTGGCCAAGGTCACACTGGTAGCAAGAAACAAAAGCATCTGATTATTTATAAAAGTAGGATGCTAAGGCACAGGGCCAGAAGCAACCTCTAGATCAGAAGTCAGGAGTCATTAGCAGGATCAGCAACATTTGAAAAAAGACTAAAAGATATAGTCAAGCAAAATGATCTAGAACTGGCAGATGAGATTAGGTTTAACACAGAAATCAAAATAATTTACCCACTCAGCTTCCTGAGGGAGCAAGCTTATATTTATTCCCAGTTGCTGAAGCTGCCACAGGGTCTTTCTTGTGCAAAATTAAGCTCCAGCTGCCTTCTCTGATCTCACCAGTAGTTTTATGCTTTGGAAAACAGCCATTTCTAAGTGCCAGAAATCATCATTCAAGGCCCAGCTCAATGCTCCCATTCTCTGAGCCATCCCTAACCAATTCCAACTTCAACAAGCTTTTATGATATTTGCATGTTAAAAAAAAAAAAAAAGTAAGTGTATGAGATACAAAGATCAAATAAGACAAAGTCCCTGCCCTCACTGAGATTGCTGTCTCTAATGGGAAACCACCCTGGCAGTTGGGTGGTGCAGTGGATAGAATACTAGTCCTGAAATCAAGAAGAACCATCTTAAATAAATTTTTAAATCTTCTGCCTTAGTTGCTCATGTGAGATACGAAGAAAATAATAGCACCTATCTCCTAGGGTTGTTGTGAGAAGATGTTTGGAAATACTTAGTATTTTTTTTAATTTTGTTTTTTATTAATTTTTATAATTATAACATTTTCTTTGATAGTACATATTCATAGGTAATTTTTTTTACAACATTATCCCTTGTACTCCCTTCTGTTCCTAGTTTTTCCCCTCCTTCCCTCCACTCCCTCCCCTAGATGGCAGGCATTCCCATACATATTAAATATCTTATAGTATATCCTAGGTACAATATATATGTGCAGAACCGAATTTTGTTGTAGTTGTTGTTGCAAAGGAAGGATTGTATTCACAAGGTAAAAATAATCTGGGAAGAGAAACAAAACAAAACAAAACAACAACAACAACAACAACAACAACAAAAAACAATGCTCAGTTTACACTCATTTCCCAGTGTTCCTTTTCTGGATGTAGCTGATTCTGTCCATCATTGATCAATTGGAATTGGATTAAATCTTCTCTATGTTGAAGATATCCACTTCCATCAGAATACATCCTCATACAGTATCATTGTTGAAGTGTATTATGATCTTCTGGTTCTGCTTGTTTCACTCAGCATCAGTTGATGTAAGTCTCTCCAAGCCTCTCTGTATTCTTCCTGTTGGTCATTTCTTACAGAACAATAATATTCCATAACATTCATATACCATAATTTACCCAACCATTCTCCAATTGATGGACATCCATTCATTTTCCAGTTTCTAGCCACTATGAAAAGGGCTGCCACAAACATTTTGGCACATAGAGGTCCCTTTCCCTTCTTTAATATTTCCTTGGGATATAAGCCCAGTAATAGTATGGCTGGGTCAAAGGGTATGCACATTTTGATAACTTTTTGGGCAAAATCCCAGATTGCTCTCCAGAATGGTTGGATTCTTTCACAACTCCACCAACAATGTATTAGTGTCCCAGTTTTCCCACATCCCCTCCAACATTCATCATCATTTGTTCCTGTCATCTTAGCCAATCTGACAGATGTGTAATGATATCTCAGAGTTGTCTTAATTTGCATCTCTCTGATCAGTAGTGATTTGGAACACTCTTTCATATGAGTGGAAATTGTCTATTCATATCCTTTGACCATTTATCAATTGGAGAATGGCTTGATTTCTTATAAATTAAAGTTAATTCTTTGTATATTTTGGAGATGAGGCCTTTATCAGAACCTTTAACTGTAAAAATGTTTCCCAATTTGTTACTTCCCTTCTAATCTTGTTTGCATTAGTTTTGTTTGGGCAGAAACTTTTTAATTTGGTGTAATCAAAATGTTCTATTTTGTGATCAATAACGGTCTCTAGTTCTCCCTTGGACACAAACTCCTTCCTCCTCCACAAGTCTGAGAGGTAAATCATCCCAGGTTCCTCCAATTTATTTATGATCTCGTTCTTTATGCCTAAATATTGGACCCATTTTGATCTTATCTTAGTATGTGGTGTTAAATGTGGGTCCATGCCTAGTTTCTGCCATACTAATTTCCAGTTTTCCCAGCAGTTTTTGTCAAATAATGAATTCTTATCCCAAAATTTGGGATCTTTGGGTTTGTCAAAGATTAGATTGCTATTTTTATTCACTATCTTGCCCTGTGAACTTAACCTATGCCACTGATCAACTAGTCTATTTCTTAGCCAATACCAAATGGTTTTGGTGACTGTTGCTTTATAATACAGTTCTAGATCAGGTACAGCTAGACCATCTTCATTTGATTTTTTTTTCATTACTTCCCTTGAAATTCTCGACCTTTTGTGGTTCCATATGCATTTTGTGTTATTTTTTCTAGGTCATTAAAATAGTTTCTTGGGAGTCTGATTGGTATAGCACTAAATAAATAGATTAGTTTAGGGAGTATTGTCATCTTGATTATATTCGCTCTGCCTATCCAAGAGCACTGAATGTCTGTCTTTCCAATTATTTAAATCTGACTTTATTTTTGTGGCAAGTGTTTCGTAATTTTGCTCATATAATTCCTGACTCTCCTTTGGTAGATATATTCCCAAATATTTTATACTATTGACTGTTATTTTGAATGGAATTTCTCTTTGTATCTCTTGCTGTTGGATTGTGTTGGTAATATATAAAAATGCTGAGGATTTATGTGGATTTATTTTGTATCCTGCAACTTTGCTAAAATTCTGAATTATGGAAATACTTAGTATTGTACCAGGTACATAATAGGTCTTAATAAATGATTATTCCTTCCTTCTTTTCCATTTCTCTTTCTCTTGTCTGTTTGTCCTGCTTATGTTGAAACTAGTCATATGCTGCTTGGTAACATTTTGAGAAATTATCATAAAAAACCAATTAATTTCTCCTGTCCAACTATTGAAAAAGATTCAGAAAAGTACAGGTAGTTTTATTTTGCTTTGGGAGAATGGGTATTCACACCAGTGAACTCATAGATAATCAGTGTATAGCTTTTGGGGGATAAACTGCATTTCCCTACTGTACTATAAATTCCTGGAAGGCAGGTAGTAAGTATTTTCTAAATTTAGCCTCTTCCCCAAGGCTTATCATAGTGTTCTGAACATAGTAGGTGTTTAATAAATGTTTGTTAAATTGTATCATGATCCCATTCTTATTTAGTTTACTATTGTACTATTGTAATATTGCATCTTTTCTATTAGGCGATCTCTAAGTTTTCTGAGGTCAGGATTGGAATTTTAGATATATTGGTAGGCCCACAGTATCGGAGGCCATTTTTAAAATAATGGCTTTTTATTTTTCCAAATATATGCAAAGTAGTAGTACCAAAGACCTTTTGCACCATAACCTCTACTTCCCCATTGCCTTAATCAACATATGTGACCTAGGGGGAAAATTACTCTAGTAAGGAGAAATCTGAATTCTAATCCCACCCTCTGGCATGTCCCAGCTTTGTAAATGAATAACCCCCCACCTCTCAACCTCAGTCCTCTCCCTGTAAAATGAGGGTACTTACCCTACTGCATGGGTCTTTGTAAAGAGATGATGTATGTACAAACAAACAATAAAGCAATATATATATGCAATTATTATTATCCATTGCACTATGATTGAATGGCTTCCTAGAATTATCATTAGCCAATGCAGCATGATTAAGTGGCTTCCTGGTGAGCAGCAGCTCAAGGAATCCAACAAACCAGCACCACTCCAACATCAAGAATTTGATGTATAACTCAGGGTATCAAGTTCCTGCCCATGAGTGATTTTTTTGATTTCATCAATAAAGAGAACTCCCAGTATGAAAGCTCCCTTTACCAATGCAGAGTAGCACCTCATTTATAATTTATTATCTTGGAGTTTCCCAAGGTTAGGTAATTTGTACATAGCTAGTACAGTTATTCCTTCCACATCACAATTTTCCCCATCATGGTTTTGACACAGAGCCACAGAGGACATTTGAAGGCCAGCAGACAACACAGAAAAAGTTTAGAAACCCAGAAATGCCTAAGCTATATGTATAATATTGTATAATATCAACATATTTTATCTTTTTATACCATAATAATTTATATTGATATGAAGAGAGGGCCAAAAATTGATTTTCCAGATCAAGGGGGCACAGCACCCCTCACACTTGCAATGTGGAACAGATAATTGTATATGTCAGAGGTAAGATTTAAACCAAGATGTTTTTAATGGCAAGATGGGCTCTCTATCCAGAAGACAAAAAACTATACATACATATTCAAATCCATAAACAACCAAACACACAAATACATTCTCTAGGCCTTTCCCTCCATTCCAAAAAGGCTAACATTGCATATTTCCTGCCAGGCCGATGGACCTGGCGTGGCCACCCTGCTCCCACAGAGCTGAAAGGCCTGATGCGACAGGAAATACTCTGTCCATGCTTTCGGGCCAGAGGAGAAAAGGGACTCAGCGAGGGTCGGCCTCTTCCCAGCTAAATGGGGCACATTCAGCAACGTCTCCCAAAAACCCACTTAACAAGGATCTGATGAACATAAAAAGTCCAGGGTGTTCAGAAGCTGTCTTTGAAAACCTCCCTGGGCTTCCTTTGTCAGAGAGCTCCTATTGTCCTTCAAAGGATTCCCTCACCACCTCACTCCCTCTTTGTACCAAGCAAGTGCTGGGCTAATTATCGAGAAATGTTCCCTGTCCCTCCTGCCACTGGAGAAGTCAGTACTTCTCTGGGACTGGGAGATGGGCTAGGGAATCAAGTGTTCCATCTATTCTCCTCTTCCCCCAGACCAGGACTCTCCTCCTTCCCCCTCCCCATCTTCATTCCTGGAACATAGCCTAGCCCTCAGTCACCAGTCTCCCTCCTGCAGTTCTGACTGCACCCTGAATCCTACCTCCTGCAAGAAGCCTTCCCAGATGGTGCAGATGGAAAAAGTTGATGTTGAGGCCAGCCCTAGGCAACAATCAAGAAGGAGCCTAAGTGTCACAGGATGGTAGTCCAGAGATAAGATTTCAATTGGTTGAGGCAGCTCAGGTGCAATGGATAGAGCACCAGCTCTGAAGTCAGGAGGACCTGATTCAAATCTGGTCTCAGATACTTAACACTTCCTAGCTGTGTGACCCTGAGCAAGTCACTTATCCCCAAGTGCCTCAGCAAAAAACAAAAAGGATTTCAATTGGCTGTACTGTTTATTAGTGTAATATTTATAAGGTCTGTAGGTCCTTATCCCAAGTCTTACTTGAACAAGTGAGGAGAGTTCCCCATAACAGAGCCAGATGAATATTCCTCTCAGGATTAAGGAGTATGCTAGAAGAAGACCAATAGGTTCTATTCCTTTATTCTCCCCTATAGTGATCAGCCAGTGACTGTATCATTTAACCAATTAACATTAGTTAGCTGTTACAAAGGGAACGTTTCTGATAATATATAGCAAAAATAAAAGTACAAACATCTTCTCCAACAACAGGGGCACATTCTCTCTCCCAACTCCTTGACCACCTCACTCCTTGGGGAGAGTAAGCTCAAGCTTAAAGTGGCTACATTCACCCCACCAAGGTCATTCTGAATTCAGCAGAGCTACTAGATGAGTTGCTCCTTTGTGGAAAGACAAGTCTGCAAGTTGGGCCAGATCCTTCAAGTAGGTTTAGGGCCTCATGAGTAGGCTTGTAGGCTTGGCTGCCTACAAAATCTGTTGTTGGCTCTAGCATCCACACAGATTTCACGAGGTCACAGCCTAGACTAATACCCCTTCACCTAAGAACAAGAGAGAAGAAAGGAAATAAACATTTATATTCAGGAGCACCACATGGGCCTGGGTGCAGGGATTAAAGTCTGAAGCATCCTCTTCTCACCAGACTTACATGTCTTCTTCACTCAAACCAGCCAGGCAGAAGAAAGTATTGAGTTACTCTGTAACAATTTTTTTTGGTCTGATAGCTAGATGGTACAATGGATAGAGTATCAGGCTTGGAGTCAAGAAGGCCTGAGTTCAAATCTAGCCTTAGATGCTTATTAGCTATGTGATCTTAAGCAAATCACTTAACTCTGCCTCAGTTTTCTCATCTGCAAAATGGGAATAATAATCAAACTTATCTCCCTAGAATAGGGCAGCTAGGTATCTCAGTGGATAGAGGACCAAATATGGAGTCAGGAAGACTCCTCAGTCTCAAATACTTAACTATGTGACTCTGAGCAAACTTAACCTTGTTTGCTTCTGTTCTTCATCTGTAAAGTGAGCTAGAGAAGGATATGGCAAATCACTCCAGCATCTTTGCCAAAAAAACCCTAAATGGGGTCCCCAAGAGTCAGACATGGCTGAATACCATATACCAAACAAGTTTGTTCTTGACCTCTTGAACTTCAATTTTCTCATCTGTAAAATAAAGATAATAATTCCAATATAACTCCCCTCACAGGGTTGTTGTAAGGATCAATTATATAATAGTGTTATTATAGAGTCGATGAAAAATGCACTACTTTGCCCAATCTGTAAAAGAAAACATGGAGAAAGGTTATCTACACTTTACATAATCAATTCTCCAGTATCAATCAATCAATTAAGCATTTAGATGTCTACTATGTTGTACACAATGTTATTCTCTCCTTTCCCCTACTACCAGGGGGCCAAAAAGACAAAAATGCCCTCAAGGAGCTATTCGTGGAAACAGCATACATACAGATAATTAAATACAAAATCCAAAACATAAGCAAATAAATGCAATGGAATGAAAGGAATTGTGGGGGGGAGGGGTGGCACTAGCAACTAGAGGAATCAGAAAAAGAAGTCCTTACGAGGCGCTGGAGTCAAGCTTTATATCCACATTAAAGGAGATCAAAGACACATAATTCAAAAGGAGGGATAATCAGAAAGCATCTACCTTTCCCTTTGGAGTGCACTTAGATTCACAGAAACATACCCTTTATTGTTTACAAAAGGCTTTCTCCCCAACAATCTTAGAATGCAGACGATGCAAATATCATGGTTTCAATTGTCCATATGAATATGTCCATTCAGTCCACTGAACTGTGGGCTCTGTGAAATAAGTGACTTGGTCATGACTATATGGATAGTAAGTGTTAGATGGAGGAAGGGAGGGAGGGAAGGAGAGAGGGAAGGAGGAAGAGAGGGAGGGAAGGAGAGAGGGAGAAAGAGAGAGAGAGAGAGAGAGAGAGAGAGAGAGAGAGAGAGAGAGAGAGAGAGAGAGAGAGAGAGAGAGATGAATGGGTGGACAGATGGATAGACAGGTATACAGAAAGACAGACTGACTGTATATAAATGAAAGAGAGAGAGAGCATTTATTAAGTGCTTATTATATACCAGGCATTGTGCTAAGTTCTGGGGATACAAGTAGGACAGTTCCTATCCCCAAGGAGCTTACATTCCAAGGGAAGAAGATAACACAGAAGCAGGTACCTCCAAGGGGACATGGCCTGATGGAGTTTGGAGCCCCAGAAAGATAGGACAAAATGCTGCCTTGTCAGAGACTGGGAATGCAAGGATTGAGCACAAATTTACAGTGGGTTGAGAGAAAATAGGATCGTCTAAGAGACAGTGGAAAGTGTAGAGCCAGCAATTGAACCCAAATCTCCTAATATGAATCTCAGTATTTTTTACTATACCACGTACATATATGCTTGAAAATACTCAAAGATTCTTTCTGAAATTGGCCTTTACTCCACATTACTCCACTTTAGTGATGGGGCCCAGCTGAGTTATGGAAGTGAAAAGACTTTGATGATTCATAAGATAGTAATTTCCATCTGAACAAATCAACAATTTGTGTGTGTGTGTGTGTGTGTGTGTATGATGAGGCCCTGGATTACTAGGTGGCGTTAGCAGAGAGAACCTGAAATATTTATAAAATTACTCTGGAGGCAAGCAAAGGAGGATATTAATGGAGATCAGTTTAACCGTATAGTCACATCCTCTGTGGAGGTCGTGGGTAGCCCCCTTTTCTATGTCCAAGTAATGTCAAACTCCTGAAGTTAAAATTCCCCTATAAATGTGTCCATGTCCCACATCACCTTAGCTGAACCCCTTTGGCTTAAGCCCACCACAGCACTCTAACTTACAGTGTCTTTTACCTCACCCATGGTGTCTCTCCTTGTAATAGCTAATTAACTCTTTTGGGGTAGTAAACTCCTTTATGGATTTAGCTTATCAGTTAAGGGCATATTCCCACCTCATGGCCTATTCTCTTTCTCCTGGTTAATTGTGAGTTCCACTAGAGAACTTGTCTTTTCCACTGTTAATTGTTAAAAAAAAAAAAAAAAAAAAAAAAAAATTTTGCTATGTGCTCTCCTGCTCTATTTCATATTTATCATTCCTGGGGATTTCTGTATCTCTTCTCATAAATAAACCTACTTTTTGCCAAAGAAAATGACCATTATGAATTCCTCACATGGCTGAACCCCAACATTTGGTGCCTAAACATCAATCTCAATATTCGGTGCTAAACCCTGGATACATCATTAGGAATTAGGAATTGCTGCCCTGAACACATCATATGTGTGTGTGTTTGTGTCTCTGCATGTCTGTGTTTGTATGTGTATGTTTACAAATAAGGAACAGAAACTAGGTCTCTTGGCTCAAATAACTTTGGAAACTTGTAGTACTTCTCTGAACTTCTGTTTTTTCATCTAAAATAGATGAACCATTCTAATTCCCAGGTGAGAAAACTCTCTGTATCAACATAGATCAACACCTTTTGTGTTAGAGATCTAGAGACATTATTATTATTCTTATTATTAGGACATATAAAGAGAGGCAGCATTAATGGGAGAAGGCCTGATTTAGGCTCTCTGAGGGCCTGAATTCAAATCCTAGCCCTGTTGCTTGCTGGCTTATGGTCAGTGTTCTCTTTCTCAGCCACAGTTTCCTCATCTGCAAAATGAGAAGACTGGGATCCATGCTTTATGGAAGTAAGCACAGACTGTGATTCTGTTAAGACACATTACTTTAATGGAGATACTAAGGTGAAAACAAACTCTGGAGGAAGTCAAGCCCTCTCCCACTCATTACTACTTATACCAGCTGGAGTTAAAGGAGCCTTATGGAAAATGAGCAATATTTTTGTAAAAAGGAATCCAAAGCAGACAAACCCTGCACTTCCTCAGCTCTGCCCCAATCACAAAGCAGAAGGGACTACCTTGAGAAGTGGCTCTGAGTGGGCTCTGAGAACTCGAATGGGGACTGGGAAAGTATGGCAGTGCTGGTGGAACCTCTAGACAGAAACAGGGAGGGAAAGAATGGCCTGGAAAAGTAAAGCCCCAACAGTTGAAATACCACCAGGAGTAGGTGGGTAGGTGTCTGAATGAGGGGTCAAAATTAGTAAAAGGCATAGGAGAGGTAAGCCAGAATGTGTGAGGTTTTGTGACTCAAGTAATAGCCTGAACACAGGGACATGACCAGCCACTAAGAATGAGAGAGAATATGGGCAGACATGCCCTTACCAGAAAATGAGTGAAACTCAGAGTATGTGTTTTTTCCAAGGATCTTTGTCATGTGTGGTATGTATGTGCATGTGTGTGTGTGTGTGTGTGTGTGTGTGTACATATGAGAGAAACAGAGGGGGGGTGAGAGAGGGAGAGGGAGGAAGGGAGGAGAAGAGAGGATAGAAAGAGAGACAGAGAGAAAAACAGGGACAGAAACAGAGACAGAGAGAAAGGGGGAAAGAGGGAGACAGAAACAGAGAAACACAGAGAGGGACAGAAAAGGAGAGAGAGAGAGAGAGAGAGAGAGAGAGAGAGAGAGAGAGAGAGAGAGAGAGAGAGAGAGAGAGAGAGAGAGAAAGAGAGAAAAGGAGAGGGAGAGGAAAAGGGAGAGGGAGAGGGAGAGAGACAGACAGGCAGGCAGATAGAGATAGAGAGAGAAGGAGGGAGGGAAGGAGAAAGATGAAGGAGAAGAAAGAAACAGACGGAGAGAGACATAGAGGCACAGAAAGAAATAGAGACAGGGAGACAGAGACAAAGATAAAGAAAAAAAGAGAGGGACTGCAAGAAGGAAGGGGAAAGGAATAGAGAGAGAGTAGAGAAAAGAAAGAAGAAGGAAGATGGAAGAAGAAGAGAGTATAGCTTTCAAAGGCATGTGGAGCAAGGCTGTTGTTGCCTGGCAGAAATAGCTGCAGACATCTCTACCCAGCAGGATTGGATTTTCTCCCCACCCACCGTGAGAGCCTCCAGCTCTTAACAACCTGACATATTCTTGTTCCCCTCACTGCCACAAGCACAAGGATGATAATTAATGAACCAGGCCCCTGCTGCCTGCCTGTCTCACTACCTACCTCAAAGACTCCCCTCCTGAGCCCAACTGCCCTTTGCTCTCCTAAGACCAGCTCCCCTGGAGTTCTCTCTCCTTCTTATTGCCCCTTTATCTTCTCTCCTACCTTCCTCTGTCCACAATCTCCTTTTCTCCTCCTGTACAAATAATCCTTCCCCAATTCACCCCAATCCAGTTCCCCTTTCCTTACTACCTTCCTCATATATACCTTTTCATTTACAAGACCAGTATGGCAGCGAATGGTACTAGATATTTCCCCCCAGTATCTTTTTCTGCTCTCTCCTAGTCCTCCTATCTCAGATCCCTCTATAGAGGCTTTGTCAGTTCTTCCTCTAAGCCATTCTCAGTTATCCTGGTATCTCCCTTTATTCCCTAGATCCCTTTCTCTTTTCTTTCACCCCCCCATTTATTTATTTTATTTTTAATTTATGGAATAAAACAAACATTTCCATAACATAACATAATAAAAAAATCATTGCACATGTAACTACAAAGTTACATAGTACATGTAACTACATGTACAATTTCTTATTCCTTTTAAATAGATAACAACATTATAATATAAATTTTTCCCTTTTTTTATCTTCCACCCTCCCCATCCTAAAAATGGTTACCATTAGACATAAATAGAAATATATATACATATATATAATTATTTTATACATACTTCTACTTATCACTTCTTTGTCTAGATGCAGATAGCATCTTTCCTTATATGTCCTTTATGGTTAATTTTGGTCTTTATAATAATCAAAATGACTTACTCACTCAAAGTCCTTCTAAAAACAATATTGCTGTTATTGTGGACCAGTGATTCTCAAAGTGTGATCTAGAGAATCCTGGGAGTCTCTGAAGCCCTTTCAGAGGAGCTACAAATTCAAAATTAGTTTTTATTTCTAATATGGTAAATAACTAAATATAACACATCTAAGCAAAAACTCTTTCAACAAATCCTCAATAATTTTAAAAGTATAAAGACACTGACAACAAAACTTTGAGAGCCACTGCTTTACACAATGTTTTCTTATTTCTATTCACTTTGTCCTTCATTATTCCAAACGAATCAGTTCCTCTTCTCCTTTCACTCTATACTATCTGGCATGTTGATCTCATCAACTCTCAAAGGTTCAGTTATTATCTTTATATAGATGTTTCCCAAATCTATGTATACACATTTCTAATGGCCTCTTAGACTTCTTGACCTTGACGTGCCTTAATCATATCAAACTCAAAATGTCCAAGGAAGAAAAAAAAAAGGGAGGGGGGCATTATTTGCCCTTTCAAATTTCCTTATTCTATTGAGAGCATCAACTTCCTTCCAATCAGGCTTGCCACCTCAGTGTCATTGTTGACTTCATACTCTCATTCATCAGGTTCACTGGTAAATGTTTAACAACCATCTCTCTGAAAAGACATGACATACTTAATTCTAATAGCATTATTAATATTTCTCCATCACTTTCTTAGCTTAGACAATCAACAAAACAATAAATCGGGCCCTTATTTTTAGCCTTTGCCTGTTGCCAAGATTAAATGCTCACATTGCAAATTTAACAATTGGTTCTTTTTTTTATTTTTAATTTATGAAATACAAGAAGCATTTCCATAACATAGTATAATAAAAAAGATGATTGCACATAAAACTGCAAGTCTATTATGTACAATTTGCTATTCCTTTTAAATATATACTAGTTATCATGTAAATTTATTTTTTATTTTTCCTTCCCTCCCTCCACCTTAGAGACAGCTACCGTTAGATACAAATATATACATAAATATATATACATTTATATGTAAAATTATTTTATATATCTATTTGTGTGACTAATGCATACCCTTGGAGATTTGAGGATTTATCTCACATAGATCATCCTTTGTTAAATCTCATCATTTCTATCTTTAGGGTATCTATCATTTATGTCCCCTTCTCTTTACTCATATAGCTTTAGTTCAAGACCTCTGCACAACTACAATAGCTTCTAATTAGTCTCCCTGCCTCTCCCCACATCTTCCACTTGGGTGCCTAGGTGACTTTTTTTGACATGTTACTCCTCTGTTCCCCGGGTTCCAGTGAACCATTTTATCTCCATGATCATATAGAAAGCCCTCTATTTGGCATGTGAAGCAACCTGGCCCTTCCATACCTTCCCAGTTTTCTCACTCTTTACTTTCCTCCACCCTCTGTGGCATCTGGCTATAGTGGTCTACTTGCAGTTTCTTGAATACTATACTCCATTTTCCACAACCATCTCTTTGTACTGGCTGTCCCCTGTTCTTAAAATACCCTGCTCTCTCAGGTTAGCCTCTAATCTTGTCTGCTTCATTCAAAACTCAGCTCAAATCCCACTTTCTATAGGGAGGCTTTTTCTAGACTCCTCAGTTGCTAATGTATTCCTCCTTTAGATTATCTTCTTAAACTATTACATCTACTTGGTATATATCTTATATGTCCCTAATAATTTACATGCTGTTGCCCCTGTTGAAATATACAAAATCCTTTAGGGCAAGAACTAATTTTATTTTTGCTTTTCTTGTATTTTCACAGTTTCTGGAGCATAGTACCTATTTAATAAATGCTTGTTGACTGACTGATTGATCTAAGGAGAGAAAGAGCAGAAGTAATGCTGTCAGAGCCAAGGATCACTTCTAAAACCAGCTTACTTTCTTCTTCCTGCAGTATAGCTGTGACGTCTTATGTACCCTTCTATCCCATAGCATGGTACTAAAGCCCTCAGTTTACATGAAGAATATTCCATCAGGGCAGCTAGGTAATGCAGTAGATAGAGCACCACTCTTGAAGACAGGAGGACCTGAGTTCAAATCTAGTCTCAGAGATTTAACACTTCTTAGATGTGTGACCCTGGGCAAGTCAGTTAACCTCAATTGCCTCAGGAAAAAGAAAGAGAGAGAGAGAGAGAGAGAGAGAGAGAGAGAGAGAGAGAGAGAGAGAGAGAGAGAGAGAGAGAGAGAGAGAGAGAGAGAATATTCCATCAAGGAGATAATCACTTTTTGTCTCATGCTTTAGATTCCTTGGAATAAGCCATAATCTAGCTCATCTCAAGATTTCTATAGAAAAGGAAAAAAGGGCCTTTGACCTCAACATAATAACTCAAGCTAGCAATATACATCAAACATAGGGCAGGATTTATAAAACCCAACAAATAACTGAAATAGAAAGGTTTGTGCTTGTGCCCACAAATAGTTGAGAACTTTTCTTCAGTCTCTGGTGGTCCTTAACTTCCTTGGGGAGCATATTGACTTCTCCAGATCAAGAAGATTACTTTAGGATTGGGTCCTCCTGCCCCCCAAAAGGGGAGAGAATTAAAGTTTGCTAAAGAACTAAGGAGCCCATCCCAATAGTGATGCCCACTTTCCCTAAACATCCATAATTATATTACTTCCCTAGAGTTGAAGTTCTCCTGTAAAGGGGAAGTTCTTGAGGTTGCTAAAAAGTCAAGAAACTCACATCGGCATTGAGCCCTATCTGCTAGAGGGCCTCTATAGTGCTTCATAATTACAGAAGTATTCTATGGTTGAGGGTTTCCTGCTAGAGAGTTGACTCCCTTTTGTTGGGCTGACAAGTTCACAAAACTTTTTTTTATTATAGTTTTTTATTTACAAGATATATGCACGGGTAATTTTTCATCATTGACAATTGCAAAACCTTTTGTTCCAATTTTTCCCCTCCTTCCCCCCACCTCTTCCCCCAAATGGCAGGTAGACTAATACATGTTAAATATGTTAAATTATATGTTAAATACAATATATGTATACATGTCCACATAGTTATTTTGCTGCACAAGAAGAATTGGACTTTGAAATAATGTATGATTAACCTGATTGATAAAACTTCTAATACTAAAGGAGAAAAAGGCTAACTAACATCATGACTCTGTCTCTTGTTATCCTTTAGACTAGTACCATCTCCATACTCCACATAGTCCAGAAATTCCTCCTCTTACTCTCCAAGAATTCTGGGTCAATGCCAGCTGAGGACCAATCCTCATAAACAACGATAACCTAACAGAATTTATTCTTCAACTATTAACATACTTCTAGACTATTATATCATCCCCATCCCAGGGATTCTGAATTCCTGAGAACCATTGTTCAAACTCCAGTCTCCATCCTTAACTGACTGCTTATCTTATCTCTCCCTAACCCAATCACCCCTCAACATCTCACTCTGAAGTTACCCAGCTCTTCCACTATGCTCTGTGCTCCATAATTAACAAAGTAAATTTCAGCTTAAACCTTTTCCATGCTCTTTCTCCACCTTCTTGCCTTCATTGACACCACACCACCTACTAATGACATAACTGCTCTAATTACCTTTCTAGCATTGGGCTCTTAATTCTCTGTTGATGGTGGAGGGAGTTGTGATGCTCATTATGCCCTGGTACTCTTTGCCAGCTTTTCCTCTACCACAATCATTCAGTAACTTGTCCTCCTTTGGGGTCCATTCAATCTATATCTACCATCCAATCAATATTTTGGTCTCTATTGTCTTGTTGACCTCCAGGACACTTTCTGTTCTCAATGAGTTCAGTGTCTTATCTAATTTTTCTCTCTTCTCCAATTCCTTAAACTAGGGGATTAAAATACACATATTGATAAGTCACTTAAATATTCTAAAGTCACAATTTCTCAACTTATTCATTTTCTATGAACTACATCTATATACCACTACAGCTCCACATAAAGATAACCATACTCTTGATCTTTCCATCACTCACAAGTATTTCCATATCTATATTCATGAATCCCATGACACAATAATCAATGATAATAATAATCTAATATGTGATAATTCCCAAAAACTGGAAAATAATGTGTCAGAAACTCAGCATAGACCCATAGCTCACACACCATACAAAAATAAGATCAAAATGGGTATATAATTTGGGTGTAAAAGGTGATACCATATTCAAAGCAGAAGATCAATGGATAGTTTATCTATCAGATCTTTGAAGAAGAGAGAAATTTATGACTAAAGAAGAACTAGAAATGTTATGAAATTAGAAATAAATAACTTTGATTACAGTAAGTTAAAATGGATTTGTACAAATAATATTAAGAGGAAAGCACAAAGCTGGGGGGAGGGGAATTTATAGCCAGTGTTACTAATAAAGACCTCTTTTTAAAAAATATACAAAGAACTCTGTCAATTTTATAAGAATACAAGTCATTTCCTATTTGAGAAATAGTCAAATAATGTGAACAATTTTCAGATGAAAAAATTAAAGTCATCTGTAGTCATATGAAAAAAATGATCTAAATCATTATTGACTGGAGAAATACAAATTAAAACAACTCTGAGGTACCACGCCTCTCAGATTGGCTAACATGATGAAGAAAGATAATGATAAATGTTGGAGGGGATGTGGGAAAACTAGAATACGAAAGCATTGCTGGTGGAGTTGTGAAGTGATTCAACCATTCTAGAGAGCAATTTGGAACTTTTGCCCATAGGGCTATCAAACTGTGCATAACCTTTGATCTAGCAGTGCCACTACTAGGTCTGTATCCCAAGGAAATCATAAAAGAGGGGAAAGAACTCATATGTGCAAAAGTGTTTGTAGCAGCTCTTTTTGTGGTGGCTAGAAACTGGAAAATGAGTAAATGCCAATCAGTTGGGGAATGGCTGAATAAGTTATGGTATGGGAAAGTAATGGAATGTTATTGTTTTATAAAAAATGATGAACAAGCTGACTTTAGAAGGGCTTGAAAAGATTTGCACTAACTGATGTTGAGCAAAACAAGCAGAACCAGGAATATATTGTACACAACAGCAAGAATGTGTGATGATCAACTGTAAAATACTTGGTTCTTGTCAGTGATTCAGTGATCCAAAACAATCCCAATAAACTTTGGATGGAAAACACCATCTGCATCCAGAGAGAAAATTATGGACACTGAATGTAAACCAACATGTGCTATGTTCACCTTTTTTTTCCTTTTTTCTTCTGTTTTTTTTCCCTCTCCTGATTTTTCCCTTTTGTTCTGATTTTTTCTCTCCCAACATGATTCATAAGGAAATGTATTTATAAAAAATGAATGTACATAATTTATTTCTTATTCATTCCATATCATTCATATACTTTCTTCTGCTACTTCCTCCTATGTATCTGTTTTACATTAAAAGGTAGCCCTATTCTTTACCAAGACTAACTGCTCTATATGCACAAGCAATTCCATTAAATATTCTAATGTCACAATTTTTCAACTTATTCATTTTCTATAAACAACATCTATATACCACCACAGCTCCACATAAAGATAACCAAACTCTTGATCTTTCCATCACTCACAAGTATTTCCCATTCTATCCCATCTTCTCCAGCAGATTATCCCTTCTAAAATCCTTACTCTTGTAATAATCTTCTATTCCTCCTTGGTCTTCTGAATGTTTCCCTGATGCTTATGAACATACCCATGTCTCCTCCACCCTCTAAAAATCTACTTTTGATCTATTCATCCCTGCTGGCTATAATTTTGTTTCTCTCCTCCTTTTTGTGGTTAACCCCCTGGAGAAAGCCATCTAAAAAAGGTTCCTTAATTTCCTTTCTTCTCACTTTCTTTTTAACTCTTTGCAATCTGACTTCTGATTTCATCATGCAATAAATAGCTCTCTTCAAAATTATTAGTAATATATTTTTTGCCAAATCCAATGGCCCTTTCTCAGTCCCCATTTTTCTAGACTTTTCTCAGCTTTTGTTACAGTTGCTCACCCTTTTCTCCTTCCTGCTAGAATTGTATGACATTTTCTCTAGGTCCTTCTACTATGGTCTGACCATGTCTTTTCTGTCTCTTTGTTGGACCTTCATCCACATCAGGTCTGATAAGAATGGGAAATCTTCTTAAGCTCTGTCTTAGACCCTCTACTTTTCTTCCTGTATACTATTTTACTTGCTGATCTCATCAGCTGCCATGGTTTCAATTATTATTAAATTATTCAATCATTGTTATTCAATTTTTATTCAATTATTGTCTTTATGCTGATGAATCTCAGGTCTACTAGCCCAGCCCATAACCTCTCTCTCAACTTCCAATGTCACATGTCCAGCTGCTGATTAGAAATCTCATATTGAATGTCCCATAAACATCTTGAACTCAATATGTTCAAAACTGAACTCTTTATCTTTCCCTTCAAGCTCTCCCCCTCTTCCCTAATGTTCATATTAGTTGTCAGGAGTACTACCATTCTCATAACCATCAAAGTTCTAAACCTAGAAATCATCCTCAATTCTTCTCTTTCATCACCCCCACCCCACATTCAATCAGTGATCAAGACCTGTTGTTTCGGCCTCTGTAACATTTCTCTTAAGTATCCCCTTGTCTCGTCTGACACTGTAATCAGACCATGATGCAGACCCTAATCACTTCATCCCTCCAGAAGACTAGAGTGCATACTCCACTCAGCTGTCAAATTGATCTTCTGAAAAAGTAGATATGATCGTATCGCTCTCCTATTCAATAAACTCCAGTAACTCCCAATTAACGGTTATTGTTGTTCAGTCCAATTCTTCATGATCCCATTTGAGTTTTCTTGGCAAAGATACTGGAATGATTCACCATTTCTTTCTCTGGATCATTTTACAGATGAGGAAACTAAGCCAAACAGGGTTAAGTGACTTGACCGGGGTTACATAGGGAGCAAATATTTGAGGCCAGATTAGAATTCAGGAAGATGAGTCTTCCTGGCTCCAGGTCTGGTGCCTATCCACTAGCTGCCCCTTCCTATTAACTCTAGGATCAAATATAAAGCCCTGTTTGGTTTTTGAAGCTCTTCTTTACTTGGCTCCATCTACTTTTCCAGATTTCTTACATCTAATTCTATAGTCATACACTGGGAACTGGGAACACGGACCAACCTCCTTGCTATTTCTCAAACACAATGTCTTGCTATCTCCCAGCTCCAAATATTTTCACTAGACATCTCCATTGCCTGGAATTCCTTGCTCCTCATCTCTGCTTTCTAACTTCCTGGCTTCCTTCAAATCTTAGTTAAAATAACTTCTACAAACCTTAGTGCCTTTTCTCAAAGTTGATTATCTTTGATTTATCTTGCTTATGTCTTGTTTGTACATATCTTTTGGTACATTGTATCTCTGTTGCACTATATTCCTTGTAAGCAAGAACTGTTTTATTTGTTTCCTTCTATTCTGATTTTTTTTGTTTGTTTTTTTGGATGCCTGGTGCTTAGCACAGTGATTGGTACATAGGCACTTAATAAATGCTAATTGATTGTTGTTGATTAAAATCAGACTGTCATGTGGGCCACTCTTTCCAACCACCAACTGCCTTTGAAGTAAAAGAAATTCTAATAACGGTCATATCTTTGGTGCCAGAGCTTTCTCCTTTCCTAGTTTCTAAACCTCCCTGATTTCTGATCCTTGGGCCAAGATACCAAATTCCTTGACCTTTTAGGTCCTTCAATCTATTTGGCTTTCAGGATTTTAATTGCCTCCCCTTTATTCTGCCACTGACACCACATGTGGATGCTTCATTCTAGCATCTCTTTCTCTGCTACTCTATCCTCCAGATTACAAGAATGAAATATCTATGGTTTATTCATAAGGGAAAAAGAATAGAATAACTGAGAATGAATCTAAAATGTTTCTTTGGAGCCAAACTGGGAAGTACTTAACTTCTAAGTTATTCTATCTAGGTACAATTCCCTGGGTATATCTTCATTTTTATTATCCTCTCAGCCTCAAGCCTCATTTCATCTGGCTCCTGTACAATCCCCCAAAGAGAATGTTGGGTTGCATCAACTCCAAAAAACATCCTACTGATTTTAGAATTGTACTCTACACTATCTAATTTGACTTTTGCCCCCAAATCTAGTCAATTATTGATCCTTTTCATCTACCTTTATAAATATCTTTTGATGCCCATGAATTGGAGAATGGTTGGGTAAATTGTGGTATATGAATGTTATGGAATATTATTGTTCTATAAGAAATGACCAACGGGATGATTTCAGAAAGGCCTGGAGAGATTTACATGATGCTAACTAAAATGAGCAGAATCAGATCATTGTACATGGCAACAACAAGACTATATGAAGATCAATTCTGCTAGAAGTGGCTTTTTATAATAATGAGTTGATTCAAAACAGTTCCAATTGATCAGCAATGAACAGAACCAACTACAACCAGCAAAAGAACACTGGGAAATGAGTGTAGACCACAACATAGCATTTGCACTCTTTCTGTTGTTTGCTTACATTTTTGTTTTTCTTCCCAGGTTATTTTTACCTTTCTAAATCTAATTTTTCTTGTGCAGCAAGATAACTGTGAAAATATATACATATATATTGTATTTAACATATACTTTAACATGTTTAACATGTATGGGACTGCCTGCCATCTAGGGGAGGAGGGGAGGGAAAGAGGGAAAAAGTTGGGACAGAAGTTTTTGCAAGGGTCAATGTTGAAAAATTACCCATGCATATATTTTGTCAATAAAAAGCTATAATAATAAAAAATAAACTAAGTAAATAAGTGAATAAATAAATGAATAAGTAAATAAATGAATGAATTATTGAATGAATAAATAAATAAACAAATAAATAAATGACTAAATATCTCTTGAATCCACTCCTACAAACAGGTACCTGCCTAGTTCAGGCCTCTATTACCTCTAACTGTTGAAATTTATTGATTGATTTTCCTGATTACTATCTCTCCCCAATTTTATCCATCCTTCAAACAGTTGCACAATTAGTATTTTCCTGATTTTTAATCATGTCATCACCCTACTCAAAAATCTTCCATAGCTACCTACAATCTCTAGTATAAATATAAGGCTTTTGAGCTTAGCATTTAAAGTCCCATAATCTGGCTCTCATCTAATTTTTTGGATTTCTTTTATGTCATCGTCATCATCATCAAGTCATTTTTCAGTTTTATATGATTCTTTGTAACCCCATTTAAAGTTTTCTTGACAAAGATACTAGAATGGCTTGCCATTCCTTTCCCCATTCTTTTACATTACTCCTCTTTATAAACTCTTATGTTTCAAGCTAATTAATCAATCATTCCTCCAACTCAATATTGCATTTTCTATCTCTATTTGTATAGGCAGTTTTCTATTACTACAACTCACTCCCTATCATCTCTTGCCTCTTAGAATCTCTAGCTTCCTTCAAGGCTCAGCTCATATGCTAGTTTCTTTCTTTTTTTAATTTATGAAGTAAAAAATGCTAGTTTCTAAGATGAATCTTTTCAAATTCTCCTTCTCCCTCCCAACCCACTTCCCCCTCCATTCACACATGCTGGTTATGTTCTCCTCAAAATATCTTGTAAATTTATGTATCTGTTTGCATATATATCCTCTGCCTTTTCTCAGTAGACTATGAGCTCCCGATTAAATGTTATACCACTCCACATCAAGACATACTTCTCAATCTTGAAAATATGACATTTCAAGAAGTGGAGAGTGAGGATGAAACCAATGTAGAAGAGTTTCCTAATCAATTTGATGAGGTTTCTTGGTGACAAGCCTTGGTTTGAAACCTTTAATATATCTCATTGAGTCAGTATGGAATATTTAACTTGGACTCATATAAATCAATATGGGATGAAATGTCTGTCTCAGAGTGGAGCAGAGCAGAACTACCATTTTTATGCTAAGGTTCATTTACAAGGGGAAATTTCCCCTCATTTTTGGTTGTTGTTATTGTTGCTGCCTTTTTTTCCTTTTTTGGAGGACCGACTAGACTTTAGGTGACATATTATAAATTTCAGGTAAGGCACCAATCTGCATCAAAAGAGAGTATTTTCACATTTAGTATCCTTTACACCACTAAAATCACAGATCAGATCCTATACCCTATATTTTGCATGTATTTTTATATGTATTTATTGTCCCTCTAATAGAACAGAAAATCCTTGAGAACTGAGATGATTTCAACTTTGCCTTTTTATCTCCACAGCCTAGTACAGTGCCTGGCACACAGCAGGTACTTGATAAATGTTTGATGGTTGCTCTTTAGTTTTTTGTTTTTGCTTTTTTTTTTTTTCAAAAAAGGTGTGGTGGGGAAGGCAAAAATAATAATAATAATAGCTTTTCTGGCAAATGACACTTCAGTACAAAGGAGGTGGTTTCTCTCTCAGGCAAAAAATTTATCCCATGATGATTTACATAAACCTGGGCCAAATACTCTCTATCTACTTATTAAGATCTATTATAGGAGCTATGTGGGTCAGTGGATAGAGCACTGGGCCTAGAGTCAAAAGGACCTGAATTCAAATCTGCTCTTAGATGCTTAGTAGCTCTGTGACCCTAGACAAAACATTAACCCTGTTTACCTCAGTTTTTAATATATGTAAAATTATCTGGAGAAGAAAATGGCAAGTTACTCTAGAATCTTTACCAAGAAAATCCTAAGTGGAATCATGAAAAGTCAGACACAAATGAAATTGGACAACAGCATTTAAGTGACTTGGTCAGAGTCTCTTAGCCTGTATTTACAGACCAGAGATGTGGTTTTTCTGGCTCTAAGACATACATAATGAATGCAGGATGTGGTGTTGAGAGGGAGAGTACTAGTAGCTAGAGAGATCAAGAAAGGCTTCATTTTTATCTGAATCTTGAAGGAAACTAGGGAATCCAAAAAACAAAAGGGAAGGAGTACATTTGAGGCATAGGATACATTGAGATCAAATGCACAAAGAAAGATGGAGAATAATATGGGAGGAACAGAAAGATGTCTAAATTGACTGAATAATAGAATGAGGAAAGAATCTAATATGAGGCTGGAAAGGCAAGCCTGGGTTTCAGTAGAATCCACATGGCTTCACCATCTCACCTCTTTGAGAGCCACAAATGGCTGCTTTGGGGTAGAGGCATGAAGTAATTGCATATTTTCTCCCATCCATGTGGCTTAAAAGGAGTCCCTTAACTTCAAGTTTCTAGACCCAGATTCAGAGAGGCTATGAAATAACTAGTTAGACTGAAAGTTAGGACATGAAAAAATTGTATATGTTCTTAAAATTTGAAATTCCTAAAGCTATCCTTGTAGAGAGAAAAGGGGAGATTCTAGGCAATGCCAATACCTTGCAGAAAAAAAAAAAGAATCAAAAAAGGGGCCCATCAAGGATGGAAGTCACAACCTGGGGGGAAAATGACCTGAATTTTGCTAGGGGAGAGACTGAGTTTAGATAACACCTTGTCCCTGATGCCATCTGCTAGGGAGATAAATTGCCAACACAGATAATGATAATACACATGTTAAATGACAAGTACATTAGAAAGTGAAGTTAAATAAAGTATAGTTATCTCTTCCATATCATGACTTTTTCATCTCAGTTTTGATATATCATGGGTCAGCATAAGAAATTAAATGAGAATTTTGGGGAAGTTTTGCAGAAGACTCAGAAAATGCCATGGGAAAAGTTTAGAAACTCATATCTGCATAAAAAGATGTGTATAGTATTGTATAGTATCAATATCCCATAAAAGAAAAAGGAAAAAATTCAGACCATTCCCTGATATGAATGGAGAGTCAAAAAAATTTACATGGATTTTCCAGATCATGGGGGCACTGCATCCCTAACAGTGTACTACAAAAATCCAGAATATCATCATAAGCAGGACAGCCAGGGAAGAATTTGATTTGAACTCTGAAGAATAAATAAGAATTTGATAAGAGAGAACATTCCAGGCATGGGGAATATTATGAGGAAATAAGACACATGACTATTTGAGACCTCATTTGTGATCTTCTAATAAAGCTACTGAAGTAGCCTGCCATTTCCTCCTTCATCTCATTTTAAAGATGAGGAACTGAAGCAAACAAGGTTATGTGACTTGCCCAGTCATACAGCTAATATCTAAGATCGGAGATGAAACTTCCTGATTCTAGACCTGACACTCTATCTATGTACCATCTAGCTGCCTAATAGAAAAATGCCAGTTTGACTACAACCTAGAATTTATGAAGAATAGTAATGAGGCAGGAAAAGTAATGAGACTGGAAAGCCTTGAATAGCAGACCAAAAAAAGTTTAAATTCTATTTTATAAATAAAACCACTAAAGATTATTTAGCTGAATGATATTTGTGGAAATATGTATAGAAGAATAGCACATGTTTAACATTTTTGGATCACTTGCCAACTAGGGGAGAAGGTAGAGGGAAAAAATTAGAACACAAGGTTTTGTAAGGGTGAGTATTGGAAATTATCCTTATATATATATATTTTTTTTGAAAATAAAAAGCTTTAATTTTTAAAAAAATGATACAACCATTCTGGAAAGCAATCTGAAAGGCTATCAAACTGTGCATAACTTTTGACCCAGCAGTGCCATTACTGGGTCTGTATTCCAAGGAAATTATAAAGGAGGAAAAGGACCCACATGTGCAAAAATGTTTGTAGCAGCTCTTTTTGTAGTAGCAAAGAATTGGAAAATGAGTAGATGCCCATCAATTGGGGAGTGGCTGAACAAATTGTGGTACTTGAAGGTAACGGTATATTCCTGTTCTATAAAAATTGATGAACAAGCTGATTATAGAAAGGCCTGGAAAATTTTACATGAACTGATGCTGAGCAAGACAAGTAGAACCAGGAATACATTGTGCACAATAACAGCAAGATTGTGCTTTGATCAACTATGAAAGGCTTAGTTTCTCTCAGTAGTTCAGTGATCCAGGCAATCCCAATAGACAGAAAATGCTATCTGAATCCAGAAAAAGAACTAAGAATACTGAATATAAATCACCACATCTATGTTCACTTCTTTGTTTCTGGGGATTTTTTTTTATCTCTTACATGATTTTTCCCTTTTGATTTCATTTTTTATCTCCCAACATGATTCATAAAGCAACATGTATTAAAAATCAATAAACTTATTGCAATAAACATAAATATATAAAAAGAAAAAAAAGATTTTTGAGCTGAGACATATGTACCTGAAAAATGAATAAGGTCATTCTGGCAGCACTATAAAGACTGGATTGGAAAAAGGAGAGAGCAGAAGTGGGAAAACTTGTTAGGAGGCTCTTGCAATGGTTCAGGCAGGTAGTAATGAGGATCTCTTTTAGGATGATGGCAGTTCAAGTTCTGAGGAGAAGACAGATATCATATGCAGGCTGAAAGGGTAATTGATAACCTTTACATAGTAGTTTAAAATTTTCAAGGCACTTTACAAATATTAGCTGATTTGATTCTCATAACAACTGTGAGAGGTAGGTGCTCTCATTGTGCCCATTTTACAATTGAAGAAATTGAGGCAGACAGAGGTTAAATGACTTGCCAGACTCATACAGCTATTGTCCAAAGCAGAATTTGAACTTGAATCTTCCTGCCTCTGGAGTCATCCTCTATCAACTTCACCACCTACCTACAATTAAGGGGTTTTTAAACTCATGGTAGTGGTAATATTGAGCTATTTGTAAGTAAGCCAGGCAACTCAAACACATTTCTTTCTTGCCCTCCTTAAAAATTAAAGGTCTATAAGTTTATCCCTAAGGAATCTAGTCCAATGTTGTGTATATTGTAAATATAGCTACTATTATAATTCTGGAGCTGTCTTAGTCATTCAAACATAGACAGGAGAGTACAAGACATTCCAAAGGGGAAAGCAAGAAATAAACCTCAGTTACTAGCCCCCAAATGCGACCTCTCCAAAGGTCACATTCCTTATGGTCCCAGCCCACTGGGCTGAGGATCCATGGCTCAGGTCACCATTGAGCTGTACTCCTTCCTCACTGGCCACAGCCTAGATGACATCTCAATGGAAAGATTCTCCCAATTAGCTCCACTTCTAAAAAACAGAGGACATTCCATTCTCTGAGCAGAACCCTCATTCTTACTTGCATGTACTTTTGAGGAGATGTTCTCAGTTCCCTCTCTGGATGCCCAGTCAGAGCAATCAAAGCATCAAAGGCCGGGGGCTGGACTGGTATTCCCCCAAATATTCCCCTCTGTCCACTGGCTCTATCTTGGGTCTCTCTGCTGCCTCCCCAGAGTGATGTGATGGCTGTACCTTAAAGTCGCAGCTGCTCTCAGTAGGAGGATGTTGATGACTTTGGGTCTGGGAATGTTTCTGGCCATCTGGTTCATCTTTCACGCCACATCATTCTTCCAGCTGTGCCATCCCCTTCCCCATTTTTCATGGCCTCCAGAAACCTGCCCTTTGTCTTTTTATGGGTCTTCTCTGCTTCAGCCTTCTTCCTTACTTTAATCAAATAGGAAAATACTGTTTGCTCTCACCCTTATCCTGAAGTTTTCTCTTTCTACTCTTGAAATTTCCAGTCTCCAAAAGATCATAGGGTCTTACTGAACTATAAATTGGACATCAATGGACAACATAATGTTGCAGCATATATATACATACATATACATTTGTATGTATGTACTGTGTATGGTAATATATGTGCATAGATTTGTGTCTATCATATATGTATACTATATGTACATATATGCATATTGTATGTATATGTTTGTGGCCATTGTATTGTGTGTATATATATATATACACATATATATGGGAATATATGTATATTATATATATATATGTGTATGTGTGTCTTAGGCTATTTTAATAGTAAAGCTATATTCTTCCTAACAAAAGAGAATTTATTCCTTTGCCCTCTATCTGCCCTGGCTAGCCCACATCTAGAATGTCATGTTTACCTGCATACCATATTTTATAAGTCACATTGACAAGCCAGAAAGCATCCACCTGGGCGGAACCTTGCCATATGCAGACAGATTTGCTAAGCCTGAAGAAGAGAAGACTTCACATGCTGAGTAATGATAGTTCCTTTCAAATATTTCAATTGAATTCAACAAACATTTATTAAGTACTTAATGTGGGCAGAACCCTGCCTGGTTGGGGATGGTAATATAACATGTATAAAAAATATGGACTCTGCTCTCATTGAGTTTTCAGGCTGATATATGGGAGATTATTCCAGGGGTGAAGAAATGTGAGAGAGGTGGGATGGGGTGGGGGGAACCTAGGAGAGGCAGAGTCAGGAATGGAAGGAGTAAAAGGGGCACAGGATTAGCTACAGCAGAAAGAAATAAGCGGAGGAGTAGAAGGGGTGGAAGCTGACAATCTTGGATCCAGGAGATCATACAGATTCAGAAATATGCAAATAGTTGAATAAGAGAAATTATCTTGCTTTTCACTTTATCAACAACTGACTTGGGAACTCAATGAGGAGAGAGAAGAAGCTATAGGGGAAAGGAAAGAAGCTAGAGGCTATTAGGTACAGTCCTGAGACCCCAGAAGACCATTTCCTGTCACAGAGACCCTTACTCTGTCCATCATGGGGGTTAAAAAAGCCCTATGTGAGAGCTTAGATCTGCAAATAATTAAAATTAAAATCAATTAGAAAGGTTTCAAGAAAATCCCAGCACTACTCTGGGGCAAAACAGGGAAATTTAATGGATGTTTCCTCTGTGTTTTGTGGTCCAGCTGGGATTCTGGGAAGTTGCCAGGCTCAGCAGAAGGCTCTGGCAAGCCCTCCTCCTGGGGACTCTGATAAAGGATACAGTATCATGACTACAATCCTTCCCTTTTCTGCCTTTCCCTGTGCTGCCCTCACTCATCATCATGAGGAGCTAATCAAGGAGCAATACACTCTTGAACCAGGGGACCATAACATGTACTTTGGAGACCATAGTTAACTCTGACTATCCCCTTAAGCCATGACACCTGAATGACCCAGGTAACAGTTAAAATGTCACCTTGACAAACAGCCAGGATCCTCTCTCCCTCTTGGCTTCTTTGCTTAGCAATCTCTTTCTATCCTTCCTTGCCTTTAAACAGGGATTTCCCAATCCACCCACTCCCATCCCTCACTATGCTGTGTGGGTCCTGGTTCAAATCTTCTCAACCTGGAATGTCCCTCTGTAAGGCCTGCCCCTTTCTCTTATTTGTGAGTCCTCTGCCCTGAAGTTTCCATTTTGAGGAGAACCTCAAATTGGTTTTCAATTCTGCCTAGGACCTGCCCCCAGCTTCCAAATTTCAGAAACATGGCCCCCTGCTAGTACTTTCATCTCTATCTTACACCCCAGACCCTTGTTTTTCAGTTTCCTTTCATATAGTATGGTATCCCTTTAGAATGTAAGCTTTCTGAGAACAGGAACTTTCTTTCTTTTTTTTTTTTAATCAAATTTGCATCCCAAGTGTTTAACTCAGGCTCTAATCCATAGCAAGCATTTTAATGATTTGTTCACAACCTTCCAAATTCCTTCTTGTTACTTTATAATTATTCATCAAAGGTGTGAAAATTTGTGCTGCAGAGCTCCAATTCCATTTTTCTAGCCCCTTAAGGTATAACAAATGTTTTTATAACAACCACTGAGTGAGGTAGGAAGTACACCTTATTATTCCCATTTTACAGACAGGGAAACTAATGCTCAATAAAGTTAAGGGAGTTGTCCAAAATTACAGAACTTGAATTCCAACTTTGGATTCAAATTTTGACATCACAAATCCACCATTCTTTGTAGTACTAACCATTTAATAATGGTGTATTTTGGAACATTAGAAAATTCACATGATTTGAATTGAGAAACCTGGATTCACATTCTTATTCCATCATTTTGCTTCTGATATGATCTTAGACAAATAAGACATTTACTCTCTCTGGGCCTCAGTTTTCTCATCTGCAAAATGAGGGAGATTCGGTGAGACATATTTCAGCAGATAATCACTAATTCTAAATCAGAATGTCTTATGAAATGATCCTTTTTATCCAATTTGCCAACAACCCCAGATTAAAATTTATTATTCATTCATTTATTCATCAAGTATTCAATATAAGGTATATACTTTGTGCTAATTCTTAGGCTAGGAACCTGGGATATGGAGATAAAAACAAAACAAAAACATTTCCTGCCCAAAGATGATATAGTAGGTAGAGCTGGCCTAAAAATTGGGAAGAACAGATTTTACATCTAGCCATTTTACATCTACAGACATTTACTATCTGGGTGACTCTATGTAAATCATTTAATCTGTACCTTGCCTCAGCTTCCTTAACTGTAAAATAGAGTTAATAATAGCATCTATCTCACAGAGTTGTTTGAATCAAATGAGATAATATTTCTAAAGCATTTATCACAGTGCCCAACACCTAGTAGGTGCTCTGTGGATACTTGTTTCTTTTCTTCCTAGAGGAAATTAATGTAGAAAGTTTTTTGTCTAGGAATTTGACCTTCAAAGTGAAGAGAAATATAAGGTGATAGCTTGAGAAGATGGTAGCATTATCCAAGGGTGTTTTTGGTTTTTTGTGGGGGGGAGGAAGCTTTTGGTTTTGGATGTGTGGCTTTTTGGGTATTTTTTTAAATTATTATTAAGAATGGGAAAAGCTGGGTAGATTTGTCAGTGGTAGGAAAATAACAATATAGAGGAAGAGATTATAGATTATCAGCAAGAAAGAGAATATGATTTGAGGAGCAAAATACTAGAAGAATTGAGAGAAACTGAGATCAAAAGTGAACAAGTTTCCTGCATGTAGAAAATGGCCACTTCTTCACCATAGACCATAGTAAAGGAGGAAAGAATAAGAGAGTGCTGTTGTAAAGTCCCTTCACTCTGACTCAGTCTGTTATTTCCCACTCTGCATAGGGAGCAGCCAGGGGATTACAGCTGTATAATTGACAAGAAGTGAGGAGCAAAGATGTAAGGAAATAGTAATTGAGAGTAATAGTCAAAGGCAGAGTTTGAAAGAGACAAAATGACAGTGATGGGGGAGCAGGGAGCAAATAGCCTCCTCCTTATCTCCTCAGATGACCCAGATACAATCTGGGCTGGCTAATCATTCCATTAAGCCTATTCTGTGACAGGATAGCTTTGGCCAGCCAAAGTCAGAACCAGCCAAAACACCAAGCTTCCATTTTGCTCCAGTCTAATTCCAGTTCCCATTGACCAGTAAGCTTTGAATCTAGAATTGCTGCATCTTATGAAAAGGTCTCATAGAAATAAGAGGCAAACATCTCAGAGAATGGCACTATTATATTCCTTTGATAGTTCCAGGGAGGACTCCAACTGTATATATTCTAGAACTCCTGGGTCCAATTAAAACCCTGTGTCTGGAAGGACTTAGCATCTAGGAAAATTGCAGGCTTGCAGCTGTTCAGCAAATATTTATTGTTTATTTTTATGCATTGTCTCCTTCTTATTAAGTACTGTTTACTTACTTATTGATTCTATGCTGAATAAAAAACGATAAATGCAGCATCCCAGCATATGTATCTGCTCCCATGGAGAACCAACTCCACTCCATCAAGGATACCTGACTAGTCCTTAATAAAATACAACATACAAAATGCGGGTTACCCAGTAGATGGAAGCTCAGAACTAAGTTGCAATCAGTCCATGATACCTGACAAGCCCTGAATAAAATATAACATCCAAAAAGTGGGGTTACCTAGTACATGGGGGCTCAGAATTAAGTTGTGATCAGTAGAGACACAGATGGCTACAACCCTAAATAAATGGGGGTATCATTTGATAGAATTAAAGTTATGAGGCTGTCTGCTAACCATGCAAGACAGAGCTCTTCAGTGAGGCATTTGCAAACTGGCAGGTTAATAAGGAATGGCACCCACCCCCACTAGCTATCTGTGTCATCTAGTAGTTAAAATGACAAGGGATTTTGAGACATAAAGTAGGGGAAAAGAGGGTGTTCCCAGTTAAGGTCTTCTGTTTTCTAGTTATAACAAGGAGATCCCATGCAGCATACTCAGAATTTCCTTTACTGTTTTCAGTAGACCCCATGATACTTTGGGACTGGCTTCCAGGCTGAATGCTGAGAGGTTTGCGGGAATTCCTACACAGATATCCAAGATTCCAGTTCACTTGACTGTAGAGAAGCAGTTAGGTTGGGATTTCTTGAATTGGTTCAAGAGTGATGTCTCTCAAGCCAGTGACTTTGAAGTACCAGATTCACCAGGCAATTGTGGAGCTAAATTCTCATTGTCTTTCTAAAGATTGTAAACACCCAAATGAGCCTTTCTACCATTTTATTTTCACTGTTGGTTAATATTCTTATTAGGGCAATGGTGGTGAGTCACTGGAGTGAACTCTTAAGATAGACGAACTGTCCAATTAAGTGGATTGGGTGTGGAGGATATTGGGTTGGGATTCCCCTATTGACTAAATTCCTCAGAGTCTACCACAATATTTTGCATACCAAAAGTACCGAATAGATGACTATTAGATAAATAAATGAATGAATGAAGTCATAGGATCATGATATCATAGATTTAGAACCAAAAGGGACATTTGAGACCATTTTAGCTAATTCTTTCATTTTACACATATGGAAAACAGTGATCTGAGTGTAAGTTAGAGAGATGCAGAATAATTTGGAAAACTATCTCTAATACCTCTCTGAGGTGAATCAAAGCTCAAAAGGACCTCCCATGGTCAATGAAACAGTTTCCCAATGAGTAATGAGAGTTGAAAGAAATGAATTCACCCCAAATTCAATATCAGAATTGGGGTAATTCCTGTTGAATGGATACAAAATATTTGGAAAAGAAAGCTTTAAGGGGACAGTTTTTGTGTTCTTTGTGTACAGTTATGCACCTGGCTTTAAAAAAGACAAAATAGTAGAGGATATAATAAGTCTTACAGAATTGACCGTTGATGTAGAAAGAAAAAGGGGAAACACCCAGAATTCACTGGTACCTACAAACAGAAGAAAGCCTCTATCTATATGGGTGTGCTTCCTCTGAAGTCTTTATGAGAAGATATGGCAAATGGCTCTTCGGATGAGAAGTTCCAGACAGGCTGGAGGGAGTCCTCACACTGGTGAGATCATAGTTCCATGGAAGCATTAAAGACAAGACGTCAGAGATAATCTTTTCCAACCTCCTCATTTCATAGGTCATAGGCTCATAGATTTAGAGCTATATGGAACCTTAAAGGCAATCTACTCCCCCCTCTTCATTTTACACATGAGGAAATACATGAGCCCAAAAGAGAAGACACTCACCCCAAATCCCCTAGGTAGTAATTATTGGTCTGTATTCAAACCCAAGTCCTATGACACCAAATCCAGTGATCTTTCCACTACAAAAGGAATATCCTGATGTGGAATTGTTCCATTTCCTGGCCTGCCTGCCCTCTTCTCCATCCCCCTGAGCTGGTACTCTCCCTCTGTAATTGGACAGGTCATTTGCTTTCCACCTCTTCATCTCACACAATTGATTTCCTATATTGACTGGGCAGCCCCAGTCCTAATGACTTCATCCCTGCCATTAGGCTATAGATAGAGTCTTGGGGGGAAGGGAAAAAACTGCTGGAGTACCATTACTGTTTCATGAATGAATAGCCCTGAGATGTAACTTCTTTTTCTAGGAAGAGCTAAGCCAACAACCAGAAGGACCAGGAAGATCTTTATCAAGGTTCTCAGAGGAATCCTGCTGAGAGAAAATCAAGTCAAGTAACTTTAAGTGGAGATGGCTAACTCATAGTCATCATGGAATTTAAATTAAAAAGGTCTAGTTAAATACTCCAAACCTTCATTTTTGCATGTAACTTGTAAGCCAAATCACCAGGAAAAAGCAACTCTGGATTCCTATGATTGTCACTTCAAAGTTGAGAGTTTCTTACTAATCATATTCTTTATGACTGATACACCACCCAGGTGTATTCTTTAGGACATCACAATATGATTTGTCTGACACTCTCATCAAGGGTCCCTCACTTTCCTTGCAAACTTCAAGCTCACAAGGCATGGAACAGAGAACAAGTTTAGTATACACAACAAAAAATTCCTACCAGAGCCCACAGCCAGTCAAGAAAATGTTACTCTATTTTTGGTCCAATCTTCCCTGAGTATTTCACCACCTAGTATCCTGAGTGCTACATCTAGTTTGATTTCCTCCTTTGCCCTAAGCAGGAAAAGAACTGAGGGTTGTTTATGAATCAAGCAAACACTGATTCTGATAAGCCCAATTTTCCCTTCATACCCATCATTCCAGGTTTACAATATTGAGTATTAAGAGTCTTTCAAGAAAGAGTAACAAAGAACTCAGGGTATCAAAAGATTGATCCCACTCCCCAAAATCTGCAGAGTCCATAAGATTCCCAGAACCCAAGACAGTTTTACTGGTTTACAGGATTTACTTTTCCTCCTATCATTTAGACTCACTGTTCTTTGGTTCTAGCAGCCTCCCTACCATCCAATAATGACCAAAAAAAAAAAAAATCACAGAAAGTTTAAGTGGCGAGGCACATAATCCACAGCTTTCTGGGGGAAGTCCTAAACTGAATTATATCTTTCTATTCCTCCCTCAAAGTCTAGCACAGTGGCGCACTCAATAAATGCTAATTACAGAATGATACAAAGAGAATTAACCCTTCATTCAATAGTCCTTGGAAACCCCTCCTCTATGATTCTCTAGTTTTGCTTTTATGTAAACTAAAAGGTCATCATTATGTTCTATCCTAAAAGTAGCCACCTCCCCCACATCATAGTGCAAAGAAGAGAGCAAGAGACTTGTAGTCAGGGATTGAGTCCTAACTAATACTTAATGAGCTGGGTTTCTATAAGTACTCTTTGAGCTTCAGTATACTCATCTATCAAATGGGAATAATAATAGCAGAACTACTCACCTCACATGGTTATCGTGAGGAAAAAGCACCCTATAAAAGCAAGTAATTATTATCATGATTACGTGGTTTTAGAACCCAGCATTCCACTCCATAAGTTCCCAGTAATTGTGAACAGGGAGCAGAGAGAAGTGGGAGGAGAGAGACCTCAGAAGCAGTTAGCTCACCACCTAAGCCACTTCAGAGAAAAGGAAAAGCTCTTGACAGATTTATAACCTTAACTCTCTCACTTTCCCACCAAGAACATGAGGAGACTTGCTTTCCCCACCCTCCACCCACCTATAAGCCCTAGTTCTCCCAGACCTGGTGAAAGCTGGAGTCACCTCAGGGGACCTACAATGGTTTCTATTCAAGGCATGGGAGTGTACAGCCAGCCATTTGGCTTATAGGCTTATAGAGCTGAAGGGACATTTCAAAGTACTAAGGCTTACTCTCTCATTTTATAGATGAAAAAACTGAGGACCAGAAAGGAGTAGTTTGTCCACAGCCATACAGATTGTAAATGCTACAGACAAATTGCAAGCCCCACTTTTCAGATTCATGAGAAACAACATGATATAATGAGTAAAAGGCTAAACACAAACTTGGGAAGACCTGAACTCAAATCTACATTCAGTCTCTGTGCAACTCTAAAGAAGTGACTATTAAACCCTGAGGGCCTCAATTCTTGAGTTGTAAAAAAGACAGGCAGTTAGGTGACCCAGTGAATACAGTGTTGGTCTTAGAGTTAGAAAAACTCATCCTCCTGAATTCCAATCTGGCCTCAGACACTCATTAGCTGTATGATCCTGGACAAGTCACTTAACCTTGTTTGCCTCAGTTTCCTCATCTGCAAAATGAGCAGGAGAAGGAAATGCCAAACCATTCAAGTATCTCTGCCAAGAAAACCCCAAAAGGAGTCAGAAAAAGTCAAACACAACCAAAACAACTCAACAACAAGAAAAAGAGATGATTAAATTCAATGGTCTCTAAAAATCCTTCCACCTCTATATCTATGATCCCAAATCAGGGCAAAAGCATCATAACACAGCTTTCCTCAGAGTTAAAAACTTCCAAAAGAAGTATGATCTTCAAACCTTAACAGAATGAAATTTGATACTGCAGCATCCTCCCATCTCTGCATATTAGGGCCCCTGAGTAACCTTGAATATGATTGCATCACCTCTTGCATCTAGGTTTCCTTGTTCCTTTTCCCTAACCCCCATTATATTGTGAGCTCCTAGAGGGTAAGGACTGTGTTTTGCCTCTTGTTGTATCCCTGTGCCTGGCACAGTTAAACTACAGCACTCTCCCATCCCTGCACACAGGGATATCTGAATTACTTTTAGGGGCAGCAAAATGGTGTAGTGGTTAGAGCACCAACCCTGAAGTCAGAAGGACCTGAGTTCAAATGTGATCTCAGACACTTCTTAGCTGACCTCAGACACCTGGGCAAGTCACTTAACCCCAATTGCCTCATCAAAAAAGTAAAAATAAATAAAATAAATAAAGTAAATTAATTACCTTTAATATGATTGTGGAATCTTCATTTTTTCATAATGTTTGGGGATCAAAAATTGTCTGAGATAAGTGATTCGTATACACATAAAAGAGGGGCTCAAATGACAACAGGAAGGATTTAAATTAGATAGTCAGGAGAAGTTCAAGTGAGATTCTACATGCAAAAAATACAGCTTCTTCTTTGAAAATCCTCACATCCACATCACAGAATGAGTCTCTTTCTCAGCCCATCCTCAGGAGGATTCCTTATTTTCAGTCTGGCCCCAGAGAGCCCCTTTCCGCATATCCATCTCTCTGTTCCCTTTCATACAGGATGCTCCTTTCTTTATATCCTTAGGGAACCCCTGTGCTTGGTTCCACTTTTTAGTGATTTTTCCATCCTTCCCTAGAGTATCCTTACCATTCTGCCTCTCAGATATCCTGCTCCATAGGAACCAAGAAGGCATATAAAGATACTATCCCATGATCCTTAGATACAGAGGGGACAGCTCCTGCCTTCACAATTCTAAATTGATTGGGCATTGTCTAAAAAAGTCAAACAAGAAGTCCCCTCTCTTTAAAAAAAAGAGCACAGGTTTTCCCAGCCCAGAAGTGATTACATTGCAGGAAAGCTTTCAGTCCCTACACACTGGCTTTCTATCCTTGGCATAAACTCAACATGCTTTAATTTCCCAAGCTCAAGGAATTGGAGATTGAATGGATGTCCATCAGTTGAACAATGGCTGAATAAGTTATGATATATGAATGTTATGGAATATTATTTTTCTATAAGAAACGATCAGACAGGATGATTTCAGAGAGGCCTGGAGAGACATATATGAACTGATGCGGAGTGAAGTGAACAGAACCAAGAGAATACAGACACAGAAACAAGATGATATGATGATCGATTCTGATGGACTTCACTCTTTTCTTTTTTTTTTTTTTTTTCCTGAGGCTGGGGTTAAGTGACTTGCCCAGGGTCACACAGCTACAAAGTGTTAAGTGTCTGATACCAGATTTGAACTCAGGTCCTCCTGAATTCAAGGCTGGTGCTCTATCCACTGCACCACCTAGCTGCCCCCTCGCTCTTTTCAACAATGAGATAATTCAGGCCAATTCTAATGATCTTGTGATGGAGAAAGTCATCTCTCCAAAGGAAGAACTATAGGGACTGAGGGTGGTACCTTTTTTTGTTGTTGTTTACTTACTTTTTGTTTTTTCCTCATTTTTTTCCTTTTTGATCTTTTTTGTGCAGCATGATAATTTTGGAAATATGTATAGAAGGCTTGCAGATGTTCAACATATTGGATTACTTGTTATCTAGGAAAGAGGGAAAGAGGAAGAGAGGAAAAAAAAACTGGAATATAAGCTTTTGCAAGAGTGAATGTTGAACACTATCTATGTATGTGTTTTGAAAACAAAAAGCTTTAAAAGAAAAAAAATTTTGCCAAGATTTTCCTTACAGCAACTCTGAAGAGGTTGTAGGTAGTATAAGTAGTAGGCTCATTTTACAGATGACGAAAGACTCACAAAGAGGTGATTTACCCAAAGTTACATAGCTAACTGAAAGCAGGACATGGAATAAGAAGAAAAAAGACCCACCAAAATAACTTCAGTATGCTTTTCCTCCATCATTCAAGGGCTGATGGAAAGACTTAAGAGAGAGATCAGATCCAAGATCATAGATTTTTAGGGCCAAAAAAAGACTTGTTAGAAGGCACTTGATATAAAGCCTCTCATTTTATAGATGACAAAAATGAAACCCAGAAGGGTAACTATCACATGTTCCCCCACAAATGTCTTGCACAATATAGAGAAAAGATATTATTAAAGACATATATGATTAGAAAAGATGGGCTAGTATTAAGAAAAACAATAGTTAGCCTGAGTAAGTCATTGGTACTTCTAAGGTATTAAAAGAAAAAGGGAGACTTCCAATAATCCTGTGGAGGATTTCTAATAACTATACTTCACATGTATGTACCCCTTTAAAGTTTACAAAATACTCACCCTGTGAGATAACTAATACACACTATTATCTCCATTTTATAGATGAGGGAATAGGGTCAGAAAAGTGAAGTGAATTGCTCACATAAGTAATACATATCAGAGCCAATATTTGAATCTAAGCCTCCCTCCCCCCAATTAGATTATAAATTTCTTAAGATTAGGAACTATCTTTTGCCTTTTTGTGGATCTCCAGTCCTTGGCACAGTCCTTGGCACATGGTGGATACTTAATAAATGCTTATTGACTGGCTCACTATCCTACAGGACTTCTCATTATAATGTACTGGTTCAGAACCATGGTCGAGAAACCCAGAAAGATGAGTATATATAGAGGGGCCAGGAGTTTCTTTAACAAAAATGTTCACACAAGGACTTCCAGCCAAGATGGTGGAGAGGAGGCAAACAGCTGTTTGAGCTCCGCGTTTTCTTTCAGAATTTACTTTATGACAAGCCTCAGAATTAATGCTTGACCAGAAAAGAAACCCACAAATAATCACCAACAGAAAACATCCTTGAAATTAGCCAGAAAAGGTCTGTGTTTGCTCGGGAGAGGGAACAAACATACTGGACGCAGACTGAGGGCAAGCAGCAAGAGCGAGGCAGGCAGCTCACACTGCTCAGACTGGAGGGGGGAGGGGTGTAATCTCTTCCATATCTTCAAAAATACTTTTACCCCAGTGTGGATGTTCCATCTTGGCAGCAAGCCAGGAGCAGCAGAGAAGGTATAAACACAGGAAGTAAAGAATAAAACCCCAGAAAGCTACCATCTCTCAGGACCTGGCCACCCCCACCTCTACCCAGAGTGACTCAGTGCATTCTTAAAGTCTCAGAACGTAGATGCAGCACAGCCATTGCTGTCCTAGAAACCAGAGGAAATTATATCATAAAAAAGGGTAAAGTGGTGGTACTACATCTCATGAAGAGGCAAAGGTAACCTATTATATCTGAGAGAAAGAAAGAAGGGGGATGTACATAGTGTGTATCAATTGACATATTCGATTTATGGTGAAACTTCTTCTACTTCATTGAAAAGTTGGTGGGAAGGAGGAAGCTAAGGAGAAAAGAATACAGAAATTGTGAGGAAAAGGGGTAAAATAGGGGGAGGAACTTTAAGGTGGGAGAGGGATACTAAAAAGGGAGGGCTGTGAAAAGCAAGTGGTGCTCACAAGTTTAATACTGGGAGGTGGGTAAGAGGGAAGGAAAGGAGAAAAGCACAAGCAGGGGTTAACAGGATGACAAGCAATATAGAATTGGTCATTCTAACCATAAATGTGAATGGAGTAAACTCCCCCATAAAGAGGAAACAGTTAGCAGACTGGATTAAAAGCCAGAATCCTACTATATGTTGTTTATAGGAAACACACCTGAAACAGGGTGATGCATTCAGAATAAAAATAAAAGGGTGGAGCAGAATCTACTATGCTTCAAGTGAAGCCAAAAAAGCAGGGGTAGCCATCCTCATGTCAGATCAAGCAAAAACAAAAATCGATCTAATTAAAAGAGATAAGGAAGGGCATTATATCTTGCTAAAGGGTAGCATAGATAATGAAGCAGTATCAATATTAAACATATATGCACCAAGTGGTGCAGCATCTAAATTGTTAAAAGAGAAATTAAGAGAGATGCAAGAAGAAATAGACAGCAAAACTATAATAGTGGGAGATCTCAGCCTTGCACTCTCAGAATTAGATAAATCAAACCACAAATAAATAAGAAAGAAGTCAAAGAGATAAATAGAATACTAGAAAAGTTTGATATGATAGATCTTAGGCAAAAGCTAAATGGAGACAGAAAGGAGTATACTTTCTTCTCAGCAGTTCATGAAACCTATATAAAAATCGATCTTATACTAGGACATAAAAACCTCAAAATCAAATGCAGAAAGGCAGAAATAGTAAATGCATCCTTTTCAGACCACAATACAATGAAAATTACATTCAATAAAAAACCAGGGGAAAATAGACCAAAAAATAATTGGAAACTAAATAATCTCATACTAAAGAATGATTGGGTGAAACTGCTAATCATATACATAATTAATAACTTCACCTAAGAAAATGACAATAATGAGACATCATACCAAAATGTGTGGGATACAGCCAAAGCAGTAATAAGGGGAAGTTTTATATCTCTAGAGGCCTACTTGCATAAAATAGAGAAAGAGAAGGTCATGAATTGGACTTACAACTAAAAATGCTAGAAAAGGAACAAATTAAAAACCCCCAGATAAACACGAAACTTGAAATTCTAAAAATAAAAGGTGAGATTAATAAAATTGAAAGTAAAAAAAACTATTGAATTAATTAATAAAACTAAGAGTAGGTTATATGAAAAAAACCAACAAAATAGACAAATCCTTAGTAAATCTTATTTTAAAAAGGAAAGAGGAAAAACAAATTGATAGTCTTAAAAATGAAAAGGGAGAACTCACCGCTAATGAAGAGGAAATTAGAACAATAGTTAGGAGCTACTTTGCCCAACTTTATGCCAATAAATTCGATAACTTAAATGAAATGGAAGAATACCTTCAAAAATATAGCTTGCCCAGATTAACAGAGGAAGAAGTAAATAGTCTAAATAGTCCCATTTCAGAAAAAGAAATAGAACAAGCTATTAACCAACTCCCTAAGAAAAAATCCCCAGGACCAGATGGATTTACAGGTGAATTCTACCAAACATTTAAAGAACAACTAACTCCAATGCTATATAAACTATTTGAAAAAATAGGGATTGAAGGAGTCCTACCAAATTCCTTTTATGACACAGACATGGTACTGATACCTAAACCAGGTAAATTGAAAATAGAGAAAGAAAATTATAGACCAATCTCCCTAATGAATATTGATGCTAAAATCTTAAAATAAAATATTAGCAAAAAGACTACAGAAAATCATCCCCAGGATAATACACTATGAATAATACACTATGACCAAGTGGGATTTATACCAGGAATGCAGGGCTGGTTCAATATTAAGAAAACTATTAGCATAATTGACCATATCAATAACCAAATTAACAAAAACTATATGATCATCTCAATAGATTCAGAAAAAGCATTTGATAAAATCCAACATCCATTCCTACTAAAAGCACTTGAGAGTATAGGAATAAATGGACTATTCCTTAAAATAATAAGGAGTATATATTTAAAATCATCAGTAAACATCATATGTAATAGTGACAAACTGGAACCTTTCCTAGTAAGATCAGGAGTGAAACAAGGTTGCCCACTATCACCATTACTATTCAATATTGTACTAGAAATGCTAGCCTCGGCAATAAGAGCCAAGAAAGAGATTCAAGGAATTAGAGTAGGTAATGAGGAAATCAAACTATCACTCTTTGCAGATGACATGATGGTATACTTAGAGAACCCCAAAGACTCTGCTAAAAAGCTATTAGAAATAATTCAGAACTTTAACAAAGTTGCAGGATACAAAATAAATCCACATAAATCTTCAGCATTTTTATACATTACCCACACAATCCAACAACAAGAGATACAAAGAGAAATTCCATTCAAAATAACTGTCAATAGTATAAAATTTGGAGGAATATATCTACCAAAAGAAAGTCAGGAATTATATGAGCAAAATTACAAAACATTTGCCACAAAAATAAAGTCAGATTTAAATAATTGGAAAGACATTCAGTGCTTTTGGATAGGCAGAGCGAATATAATCAAGATGACAATATTCCCTAAACTAATCAATCTATTTAGTGCTATACCAATCAGACTCCCAAAAAACTATTTTAATGACCTAGAAAAAATAATAACAGAATTCATATGGAACCACAAAAGGTCGAGAATTTCAAGGGAAGTAATGAAAAAAAAATCAAATGAAGGTGGCCTAGCTGTACCTGATCTAGAACTATATTATAAAGCAACAGTCACCAAAACCATTTGCTATTGGCTAAGAAACAGACTAGTTGATCAGTGGAATAGGTTAGGTTCACAGGGCAAGATAGTGAATAAAAACAGCAATTTAGTGTTTGACAAACCCAAAGATCCCAACTTTTGAGATAAGAATTCATTATTTGACAAAAACTGCTGGGAAAACTGGAAATTAGTATGGCAGAAACTAGGCATGGACCCACACTTAACACCACATACTAAGATAAGATCAAAATGGGTCCATGATTTAGGCATAAAGAATGAGATAATAAATAAATTAGAGAAACATAGGATAGTTTACCTCTCAGACTTGTGGAAGAGGAAGGAATTTGTGACCAAAGGAGAACTAGAGATCATTATTGATCACAAAATAGAACATTTTGATTACACCAAATTAATAAGCTTTTGTACAAACAAAACTAATGCAAACAAGATTAGAAGGGAAGTAACAAACTGGGAAAACATTTTTACAGTTAAAGGTTCTGATAAAGGCCTCATCTCCAAAATATATGGAGAATTGGCTCTAATTTATAAGAAATCAAGCCATTCTCCAATTGATAAATGGTCAAAGGATATGAACAGACAATTTTCAGATGATGAAATTGAAACTATTTCCACTCATATGAAAGAGTGTTCCAAATCACTATTGATCAGAGAAATGCAAATTAAGACAACTCTGAGATACCACTACACACCTGTCAGATTGACTAAGATGACAGGAACAAATAGTGATGAATGTTGGAGGGGATGTGGGAAAACTGGGACACTAATACATTGTTGGTGGAGTTGTGAAAGAATCCAACCATTCTGGAGAGCAATCTGGGATTTTGCCCAAAAAGTTATCAAAATGTGCATACCCTTTGACCCAGCCATACCACTACTGGGCTTATATCCCAAGGAAATACTAAAGAAGGGAAAGGGACCTCTGTGTGCCAAAATGTTTGTGGCAGCCCTTTTCATAGTGGCTAGAAGCTGGAAGATGAATGGATGTCCATCAATTGGAGAATGGTTGGGTAAATTATGGTATATGAATGTTATGGAATATTATTGTTCTGTAAGAAATGACCAACAGGAGGAATACAGAGAGGCTTGGAGAGACTTACATCAACTGATGCTGAGTGAAACAAGCAGAACCAGAAGATCATAATACACTTCAACAATGATACTGTATGAGGATGTATTCTGATGGAAGTGGATATCTTCAACATAGAGAAGAGCTAATCCAATTCCAATTGATCAATGATGGACAGAATCAGCTACATCCAGAAAAGGAACACTGGGAAATGAGTGTAAATTGTGAGCATTGTTTTGTTTTGTTTTGCTTTGTTTTTCTTCCCAGATTATTTTTAGCTTCCGGATATAATTCTTCCTTTGCAACAACAACTACAACAAAATTTGGTTCTGCACATATATATTGTATCTAGGATATACTATAAGATATTTAATATGTATGGTAATGCCTGCCATCTAAGGGAGGGGGTGGAGGGAAGGAGGGGAAAAATTCAAAACAGAAGGGAGTACAAGGGATAACGTCATAAAAAAAAAAAAAATTACCTATGCATATGTACTGTCAAAAAAATGTTATCATTATAAAATTAATAAATAAATAAATAGATAAATAAAACCAGAAATGTTCACACTTATAAAAAGGGGCCATGTTGACAAAATGGAGGAGGCTCCAAAGAACCAGCACTCTCCCCACATTTCTCTACTGAGCAAACCCAGGCCTTACATATGCAGAACCTGTATCCTGTCTGTCTGTCTTTGGAGGTCCCTAGATTTCCCCCAGGTAGCTTCCCTTCCTTCTTCATCATATCTTCGAAACAAATGATTGCCATTCATATTTTCTCATGCTCCCCACTTCCTTTTTAGCCTTTGTGACATATGAATCAAAGAACTTCACCCCCTAGTACTTTTTAGATGGCTAATTTTCTCCATCTACTTGCCTTAAAAAATCTAGCCCTCACAGGAATTCAAACTAGTTCCTTGAATAGGACTCTGTGGAGTTTTGTTTTGTTTTGTTTAGCCTTTACAAAACTAATTTAGAAAAATTTAGAGACAAGTCAGAAGTAAAAAAATAAAATAAAATAAGTCCTCTATTTCTCCCCACTTCTCCCCCAGCCAGCTAAGGGCACACTCTCTCCTCTATATATCTACTTGGTTTTGATGAAGCAAACTCAAACCCAAAGGGATGACTATCAACCCCTCTCTCTTCACCACCAAGTTCACTCTGGGTATGGCATAGTTCTTAGAAAGACAAGTCATTCCTTTGCTTTCAGGGTGTGATGTCTTGGCTTCAAGGTTGATTCACTTCTGGGTTGAGTTGTCAGCTTTTTTGGAAGCTGGCTCCTTACTGGGCTCCTCTGCTATGGCTACTGGCAGACTCTTCTCTAAGCTCCAATTGCTGAAACTCTGATGGTTGTTCCAGGCTTTTGCAGCACAACTCTGTTCCATCTCTGGTGTTCCCTTATTTGCCTATTATTGGGAAAGAATACACACAGCAAAGAGAGAAACAGAAAGGGTACCAAGTATTCCCATTCATATGGCAACCCAGGTAAAAGATAAGGCAGTTGAAACAAAAACTGCTACTATTGATATCCCTGCCTCCCACCTACAGACTCATGGCATTTCTTCTTCCTCATCACTTGAAAGCCACAAGAGAAAAAGGCACTTCTGTGGATTTCCAATCCCTTGACAGCTTCCATCTTCAGAAGTTTCCCATCATCCTCTATAGGACAAAAAAATGGTTTATACTTGGGAAGAGATAGATACTGAGGCATCAGATAAAGTTCTAAAATCAACTCTTTCGTGATACTTTCTTTGACTAACAAGAATATGATAGCCTCATTTCAACTATATCTAAACACAAAAATTCCCAAAGACTTATCATCCAGCTCCAGGCTAATTCAGAGTATGAATAATGATGAAAGAACAGATTAGCATAGTAGAAAGAACACTGACTGGTATAGTCAACTCAAAACTTGGTTCTAGAACTTACTAGCTATATGACAATGAGAAACCAAGCAAACATTTACTGAGTGCCTACTATGTGCCAGGCACAATACTTGGATCTGGGGTACACACACTCACAAAAATAATAATAATGAAAAAGTCTCCTTTTTTCTACTCTGAGGAAATGAAATGTACAAATATAAGTACATACTGGCAAAATATTAGGAATTCCAAAAGTCTTAGTTTTGGGGACACCCTGTATATACAAAATAAATACAGAGACATTATGAGGATGAAATAAGATAACACTTGTAAAGCACTTTGTAAACCTTAAAGTGCTCTATAAAAAGAAACTATTATTATTCAAAACCCTTAATATCCTGGTTCTATCTTACCAATCTAGCTAAACTGACCTCCCTGCTGTTCTTTGTACATGACACTCCATATCCAGTCTCTATGCTCTTGCAAAAGTTTAACACCCCACCTGAAATGCATTCTCTCTTCATTTCTGCCTCTTAAAATCCCCAGTTTTCTTTACAGCTTAGCTCAAGTGCCACTTCCAACATGAGGCTATTTTTAATCACAACAACCTAGGGATGTATGTAGATGTTATAATTATCCCCATTGTACAGATGAGGAAGCAGGCCAGTTGGGTTTAAGTAACTTACTAGGGGTCACACAGCTAGTAAGCATCTGTGTCTCAATTTGAACTCAAGTGTGCCTAACTCTAGCTCTAACTCTTTCAATCTAGATGTACCATCTAGCTGCCTTAATAACTGCCTTTGATTGGATTTTAAAGACCAATAAGAATTTATATAGAGTGTTTAGCAAAGTGCACAACATATAGTAGGTGCTTAATAAATATTTATTAATAGATTAATTGATCCTTGGCAAAATAGAGATCCATTGGAATTCATGGAGCAGGGAAGTGATGTGGTCAGACTTACATTTTGGGAAAATCTTTTTGACCACTGTGAAGGATGGAGTTAGATATAAGATAGAATTAAAGTTGGAAAGTTAGAAATTAAAGTTGGAAGACCAACAAGAAGCTATTGCAATAGTCCAGGAGAAACTACAATAGCATCTGTGTGAACAAAATGAAGAAGATAGATATGGATAATGTTGTAGAGATAGGATCAATACGACTTGATACCTGGGACTCTGGGAAAATCACTTACCACAGTTTGCCTCAGTTTTCTCATCTGCAAAATGAGCTGGAGAAGGAAATGGCAAACCACTCCTATACATTTGCCAAGAAAACTCTAAATAGGGTCACAAAAAGTCAGACACAAATGAAACAACTCAGCAACAACAAAGTTGCTTAAACTCTTGCAACCTCTGTTTATCCATTTTCAAAATGGAGATTAAAAAGTTGCATTATCTCATAGGATTGCTATGAAGAAAATGGATACTAGACATAAAGTACTTGTATCAAACTGAGTTATTATCACTATCATTTGATACTTTGGAGGACCTGAAATTCTTTTTATGTGGATATAACTTGCATCATAGGATGGTAGAGATTGAAACTTCTCTGCACCTTCTTTTCCAGTGAAACTTTTGTCTTTTTTCCTATAAATCTTCTATGGAAAAGTCTTCCAACATGCTGGAAACCTCTCTTCTGATTCTTTTTTTCTCTTTACAGTACAAGCATAGCATTTACCCATGGACAAATACATAGAACGTATAAGAAGAGGAAAAAAGACAAAATTAAAGAGAGAAAAATGGAAAGAGAAGAGAGTCAAAGACAAGGAGTGGGGATCAAGAGAAACACTGAAATTAGAATAAAAGATTTTATGAAGTACAGATATGACTGAAAAAGGATGTAGCTCACTCATATTGTGAGCATGAGATGACAGATGGAAAGCCCAAGTTGTTTTGTGGAGAGGTAGGGGGAAAGATAAAGATATTGTAGGTAAATACAGGTACAAAGACATTGAAGGGAGGAGAAAGAGATGAAGAAAAGGGGTCATGTAAGGGTGACTAGAAAAGAGCATTTTAAGACTATTTTTCAGTCAGGGAAAGAAATAAGCTCCTTGAAATTCATCCCATATTCCACCTCCATATCCCAAATAAAAACTAACCTAATAAATACATTAAACATGCATTTATGCATGTTTGGAAAGCCAAATTAATGCCAATATAAAACACATCACAAGAAAAAATAACTGAACACATCATGTATCTATGTGACAAGAAAACTTCAGGGAATGTACAAAAAGGAATGAATGAATGAATGAAAAAGCACAAAATATAGAAGATCCTCCAATGGGAGAGATAATACATAGAGCCAAGTGATTGCTGTGAAATAGTGTTTTGGTATAAGAGATCAAAGGGAGAGGGGTGGAGCTATTGAGACTGGCATTGTTAAGCCTTTTCTCAAAGCAATGGTAGTGTTGATTTGATGACTTCCCAGAATTCTCAAAGAACACATTTCTTCCTTCACCTTTTCTTGAGTAGACATTAATTCCCAACATCCCTTGGTCCAGCTTTGGCTGTTGGAGTGAAGTGAAGTGAAAAGGAAGCAAGGAAGCAGAGGATGAATCTTCATTTTAAACAGGTGAATAAAGGAATAAGGAAATATCATCCACCATCTAGCTTTCAGGTGATCCATGTGTGATCATGGCCAACTAATGGTAAAAGCTCAGCTGCCTTATGTACACTGTGATCAAGTTCATAGTTCTGGCCTTAAATTCATTCTCTCTCTGGAGTTTGGAGGCAAAAAGAGATCTATAACAGGGGGTCTTAACCTAAGGATATAAACTTTACAAAAAGATATTTTAGTAACTGCATTTTAACATAATTTATTTCCTTTGTGGTCCTATGTATTTTATTTTATATAGCTAATAACTCCCATTAACAGCACTTGTAAATTTGTAAAATCTGTAAATTTATAGATATTTGATCTTTACAACCACCCTAGGTGGTGGGTGTTATGTCCACCTTTTACAGATAAGGAAACTGAGGCAGACAGCAAACAGTTAAATGACTTGCCCAGGATTGCGCAACTAATATGTGTCTGGAACTGGATTTGAATTCAAGTCTTCTTGGCTTCAGATCCAATGCTCTGTCCACTGAGTTACCAGGAAACAATGTTGACTTTGGAGTTGGGAAAGTGAGAGTTTAAATCTCATCTCTGACACTGACTAACTGCGTGACTGACCACTTTCCTTTTCAAGCCACAGGGCACACTTAACTTTCGTAGATATCAGTCCTCTCATCTGCAAAATGGACATAATCATAGCTAACATTCATGTGATGTAAAGCTTTCTCTTTGTATATGTAGTTAGATAGAGATGTTTGTCTCATCTCATAATACCTGCCTCACAGGAATTCTGTGAGATTCAGAGATAATAAATACAAAACAAGCTTTAAAAAGAGGGAAGGGTAGGAACTAAGTAGTCCGACCTCCCAGAACAATATCTGCCGAGCCTAAGCCTTTCCTGCCCCTACCCGCCCAGGGCATCACCTCCAGGTGATGTGAAATCAACTCTCTCAGCCCAGAAAATAAAAGGGGGAAAAAATCGGTTTCAGCAGAAACGGATGACTTTGGGGCCAGAGAGCCTGAACGCTAATTTTCTTGCCTCCTGACCTCTGTGACCTTCAGCAAGGCACTTCTTTTTCTGGGATTCATTTTCTTCAATCCTAAAGTGAGTGGGTTACGCTAACCGAGGTCTAGAGTCGCATCCAATATTCCATCCTACGAGATAACTCAAACAACAAATAATGCAGACATCTGTACCTTGTCCCGGAATCTCCAATGATCCCTTTTGTGAAACAGATTTACCTTCCTAATGGTGTTGGCTCAGGCTGATATGAAAAGGGAGTCGCATTGTCTCAGCGGGATCCCCTCTTTGATAAAGGGAGGAGCTCCAGAAGCGTGCTGGGTGGCAGTAGGGGGCCAGACAGAGATGAAACATTTGCCACAGATCATGCACAAAGCAGATCATAAGCTCGCAGAAAATCGAGAGCAGGCTTTTTCCCCCTGGAGCTGGAGGGGAGGAGGGATGAGAGGGAGCGAGTGTGTTCCTATAGCCGGCAAAACTAGCCGTGCTGCCTGAGCTAGCGATCCTGTGTGCTGAGAGAAGCATGTTTTCTGCGCCTCTGGACAGCCCCAGATCCAGCCCCAGCTTCGCCATCTTCCCCTGCTCCCGCACTTCCACACACACAAACACTCTCACACACAATGGCATCCCATCCTCCCATCCCATTCCTCTCCGTGGGATAGCCAGGCGAAGGACGCAGGGTGTGGGCGCGCGCACAGCCAGGGGCGCGGGTCCGGGTCAGCATTACGCCCTGCAAGCCACAAGAGCTCCTCATAGCAAGGCATGGGTCAACTTTTCCCAAGTCATGACTCTGCTGCGGCTGGCAGAGGCGGGGAGCGGGAACGCAGCCGGCGTTGTTCGGGAAACGGCGAGAGGCTGCGGAGCCGCGGAGGGCCGGAAGTTGAGGGCACGCTGACCAGCCTGCTATGCCCGTCTAGGCTTGACAGAATGTTCCCGATCTAAGTCCCCTGACGTCGGGGCTCCCTGCAACTGCCCCTTGAGTGGAACGGAGATGCAGCATTTGTTCTGCGGATCCGACTCTGCCCAGAGGGTGGGGAGGGGAAGTAACAAGATGAGACAGCTTGAGCTTGGCAGTCCTACCCAAGGGAAAGGAAAGACCCCCGCCCTGCCTTCTGCCCCTGCCCAGATTGCCATACCTGTGCCCACTAGGTGGCGCCAGGGAGTTATGAGTCTGGCATCCCGCATCCTCAGAGGGGTTCTGGTTTTGTCAGCCACGCAAGGGCCAGGTGCCCGACCTGAAGTCAGAAGGACTCGTCTTCCGGAGTTCGAACCCTGCCTCAGAAATAATGGGAACCCTGATCAAGTCATTTAACCTCGTTTGTCTCAGTTTCCTCATCTGCAAAATGGCGGACCACTGCAGGGCCTTTGCCAAGATAACCCCAAAGGGATCCAGAAGCATCAGGATCATTTATTTGATGATAGCCATGTTAACTCAGTTCTACAGGACTTGAAACAAAACGGCAGTGAAACCGTGGTCTTCCGACTTCAACTCTTTCCAAAGCACCAGACTGGGCCCTACACTGAGAGTGAACCTTCTGCAAAGGATTGCGGTGGGGGGACCCAGAGATGTTCCTCTCCACCAGTCTCAAGTAGTTCATACACCCATGAATAGAAGACATACAAATGAAAATTCACCACATAGGACAAAGTGATACAGTGGGAAGCGCTGAATCTGGAGTCCCGGAACCGGGCTAGACCCAGGAGCAAGTACCCAGACACCTAAATGGTTTGTGGATAGATTCAAGAGGTTCATATTGAAGAAGGAAAAAAAAAAAATACATCTTTATTTTCAATTAGTTCTAATTGGAGCTCAGCATTTCCTTCAAATATGAGTTAAAAAAAAAAAAAATAACACCATTCTGAAAGGCTTTTCCTTGGAAGTGATAAAGAATTGCTGCAACCCCAATCACTTCTATGCCAGGCAATAATCAGAGGAAAAAGGGTAGAAGTAGAATGTTCCCTGCTAAGTGAGTATAGGCCAGCCCCTTCCCCATTCTTTGAGTAGTATCATGCCAACTATTTTCCTACCCCACACTCAATAGAATCATGGACTTGGGTCATCGAATCCCTCACTTATGCCTATGGGTAGAATGATAGCTATGTGACTGTGACAATTAGTCTTCCCTCTCTGGAACTTAAGTTTTCTCATCGGTAAATGAGGAACTTGAACTAGACAATTCCCTAATGTCCTTTCCATTTCTTGTGCCCAGTTTAGATAAAACTCTATTATGTTTATAAAGAAATATGTGGAAGAACTGGTACACTCATGCATTGTTGGTGGAGCTGTGAAGTAGTACAATTGTTCTAGATGTCTATTTAAAATTAATGTGAGCAAAATAAATAAGCGGTCTCAACGCTTTGACCTTTGACCCACTACTGAGCATCTGCCAAAGATAGAAACATAATATTCTATACCAAAATATTTATTGCAATACTCCTTGAGGAAAAAAAAAATGGACATGACAGTTGATTAAGGAATTCCTTTACTTTACTTTAAAACTATAGCTTGTAAATGTATTAGGATATTATGGTACAGTAAGAAATGACTGTAAGAATTCAGTGAGACATAGTATAAGATTTATTTGAATTAATGTAGAGGGAAATACATGGAACCAAGAGTACAACGTATATGATGGTTACAAGAATATAAATAAAAGATCACCAAAAGGAAATTGAATTCTGAGTAATAGAGAAACCAATCACAGTCCTAAAGAAGAGAGAATAAAACATTTCTTCTCCTTTATAAGGCAGGGGAGGTGAATGGTTCCTCCCAGGACAGAATAGTATATGTATTGTCAAATAGAATTTCTGTATCCAATGATTTTGCTTAATTATTTTTCTTAAAAAGCATAAAAGAGGGTTCAATCTCAGGATAAGGGTTAAAAATGACTGGATGCAAAGACAAAGGACATCAATTAAATGTTGTTTTTTTTAAATTGTAGAAGATTCCACAATTTCTTTGATCATCTGTTTCACCCTGTTGGGAAGTTCATCATTGCTGACCTAAATCCTTCTTGCTTGGTGATGAGCCCATTTCCTCTTGTTCCATCTTCACTGGAGACAGATGCCAGCTGGCCAATATGTGAAACACAATCTGGGTTGTGGTTCTTTTTTTTTTTTTTTTTTCCTAAATGAAGTCTCTGACTCCCTTTCTAGGTATATGAGGCAATAGAACTGGCTGATATTTGGGGGAGGGGAGACAGAAAATAGGAGGTGTGATGGGATGTGACTCGGGGACTCCTATTCAGATATCTTTTCTTCTTTCCCAACACTTCACGTCTCAGTCCCCTCTTTTATATCTAAAAGCTTAATATTCAGTTCAGTCCTTGCTTGAAGCAAACTCCAAATGTTTATCAACACGTGCTCTAATGCAATCAGTTCCTGAGGAAAATACACACCAGGTACCGGATGATGACAAGAGTATCAAACAGAGGTCCCTTTCCCACCTGCTACCACTATGACTGTCTGACTCTTTCCCTCCCTCCCAAACAAGGGTTTAGAACTCCCAGAAAATAAGGGACTGACAGAGCCCTTTAAGTTTCTCTATCTCCCTGGTGTCTGCTCTCCTGCAAAAGGGAGCTGTCTCCAGAATCTGACTAGTGAAAAGGTATATCAAGAGTAAGGAGTCTGGGTCCTCTCTCCTTCTCTTCACTAGAGGCATTCTCAAAGAATAATAGATCATACATTGTACATGTGTGGAGAAGACTTTTACAGAGATTTGCTACCAGGTGAGAGCTAAGTCCTTGGACTTGGTAGCTTGGTCTCCTGGAAATAAAACAATGAAAACATCTCATTTTACTCTTCACCTCCTAACCTGCCCACTTGAAGACAGGAATTGTTTGAATTTTGTTTGTTTGTTTGTTTTTTATTGAATTTGGAACTCAAAAAGAAACAAAAATTGAATTTTGAAGAATACCCTAAAGCAGGGGTTCTCAAACTACGGCCCTCGGGCTGCCCACTGAGAACGGTTATGCGGCCCACAGAGTTATGGCAAACGGGCTGAGGGGAGGAGACAGAGTGTGAGTTTTTGTTTTTACTATAATCCAGCCCTCCAACAATCTGAGGGACAATGAACTGGCTCCCTGTTCAAAAAGTTTGAGGACCACTGCGCCCTAAAGAGTATTTATGCAGCTTGGTGGTGCAGTGGAGAATGTACCAGCCCTGGAATAATGAAGACCTGAGTTCAATTGCAACCTCAGACAACTTCACACTACTGTGTGACTCTGGACAAGTCATTTAGTCCTGATTACCCAAAAAAGAAAAATGCTTTTAGAGTTAAACTAGATATAAAATCACATCTTGAGCCTATCAAAGGACTTTGAGGTCCTGGAGCCCATTGGAAATGATAGGCCTTCCATGAGGTAGGGTGGGGGGCAGCTGGAGAAGAATTGATATGAAAGACCCTCAAAATGCAATCTAGATCACTTTGAACACATGGTGTCATTGAATCTCACATGTCCAATAGTAGACTCCAGTGAATCATTTGGGCAAACATTCATGGTTCCTTTGGAAACCCCCTGGCATATAAATATGCTCTGTACTGCATACAAAAGCAGAAGTCCTTGTTTCAAGTAATATTTAGCTCAGTCCTTTCTCAGAACTAATTCCAAATATTCCAGCTCTCCCACTTACTCTATGTGTGACTTCATACACGTCATGTTGTACCTCTAAACCTTTGTTTCTTCAACTATAAAATGGGATATACTGGCTACCATGTGGAATTATTGTGAGAGAAACCCTTGTAAACTCTTGTGAACTCTTGTCATTATTTGTCCTTATTTTTAAAGTATGAACTAGGAGAGAGAGAGAGAGAGAGAGAGAGAGAGAGAGAGAGAGAGAAAGTGAGTGTGTGTGTGTGTGTGTGTGTGAGGATACAACTCAGCACAACACTCCTATTGGACAGAGAAGTCTTTACCTGTCACAGGATGAAGCCCCCACTCTCCTGAAGCTAATAGAATCCCATAAACATCAGTTCACCTCCCCAAGGAGCAGGGTTTGCAGCCTTCAGCTTTTTAGACCCACAGCTGGCCTAAGAGGGACAACAAGGTCACAATGCAGAAAAAGACAGGCTAGAACTGCCCAGGGTCAGGCTGTCTGAGGACATCCCCAGAGGAAATGTATGTTTGCTTTGACCCTCCAACGCTGTCAACTGCTCCTTTCATCTAGCTGGGGGAGTTGTAAATGAGACTTTATGAGATTTCTAATGATGGCGGTTTCCCTTTATCGGCCTCCAAATGTGGCTTCCCTGGTCCATGCTTTTCTTGGAATCCTTTGGTTCAAAGCCAGGAAAACACCCACTCACTGCCCTGTTGCAAAGCAGGGTAAGAATTCAGTGTGTTCAAATAGTGTGGGGAGGGTCTTTCAACTAAAAGGGAAAGGTGAGAAAAGTAGAGTACTAGAAAAACTCCCTAAGGGCCAGGAGTCATGGGTTCTATCCCCAACTCCCTCATCACTTAGCTCTTAGACTTCTCTAAGTCAAAAAACTTCCTGAACCTCAGTTTCCTTACTGAAACCTAGAATAATAAAATAATGAAATGAAATAATAAATAATAATAAAATAAATAAAATAATAAAATAAATCTATTTTCTGTCAGGCAACATCACTGCTAGACACAGTAGAACAGCTATGTGACGCCACAGTGTCTACAGCACCAGGCCTGGAGTCAGGGAGGCTCATGTTGAGTTCAAGTGTGGTCTGGGACATTTACTACCTGTGCGACCCCTCATTTGTAGAAAGAGCTGAAGAAGGAATTAGCAAACTACTTCAGGATTTTTGTCAAGAAAACCCCCAAAATGGGGTCATAACTAAGCACACACTAAACAAAGCCAGACATTTTGCTAAATTCTGGGAATACAAAGAAAATGGGGTACAGAAGAGCTATAGACCTTGCTCTCTAGGAGTCACCAGTCTAATGTTTATATTCATCTTTGAATCCCTACTGTATATAGAAGGTGCTCAATAAATGTTTATTAATGGAATAGGATCAAGCCCTCTGGATTAAAAATTCAATTAAATTATAGATGTAAAAATTCTTTGAAAATAATAAAGCACTATACTCATGCATTATTAATGTTCCATCATAGCTGTAAATATACATGATGCACATTACAATGGATATTTATGAATGTGTGCAACATATATGTTTGTGTGTACTTGCACATTTTTTTTAATAACTTGTATATTTGAAAGTATTTTGAGGTGGGCAAATGGGGGTCCTATGGATCCATTTGTTAGGAACTTCCAAGGTGGAAACTACTTCCATGGATTTTGTATATCATCTGCATTTATAGACCTACTTTTGTCCACAAGACATGATATGATAGTGGAAAAAAAGCCGGGAATCTGTCAGAGTCAAAGGCTCTAGTTCAAAACTAATTCAGGTTCCAATATTATCTCAATCACCTAATCTGTCTCAGTTCTAGTACCTTTCTTCTGTTGATTATTTCTTATTTGTCTTCTTTATACATAGTTGTTTGCATATTGTCTTCTTTAATTAGATTGTAAGCTTCTAGAGGGCAGGGACGATTTTGCCTTTGTATTTTCTGTACTTAGCCAGGTGTATGACAAATAGTAGGCACTTAATGGATGGCTGGGTGTTGCCCTTTGTTCTCAAAGAGCACCAAAGTGACATGGACTCTGTTAGAGTTGAATTAGGATTCATCAGAAACTGATCAGATCAATATGAGCTCAGAATGCTCTGCCACAGGTCAGATACAAATAGTTCCCATGAACGTTTGGGGGCTTCTGTAACTTTGCACATTCCAAGTTTCTTCTAAGCTAATTCAATTCTGCTTTTCTCTGATGAGGACACACTTTGCTGGGCCATCAATTTTAAATTTAACCAATTTTAAAGTTCTTAAGAGAGGCCTAAACAATGCCTTGCTCTGACTGACCTTGGGTCAATTCCCCACTGTAGGGCTCAGTTTCCTCTTCTATCAAATAATAGATTGGGTTGGATTAGAAGCTCCCTGCTTGCTTTATTTCATATGATTAGAAGCTCCCTGCTTGCTTTATTTCATATGATGCAGGAACTAAGCTGACATGTGTATGTACAGTTCTGTGTCTTAGTATATCTACAGGAGCGGGCTGTACATCTCTTGAGGTGAAATTGCGTAAGAAATAGGTATAATGTGGATGGATTTGATGACTGATCATTTTTTAAGGACGAGGCAGGACTGAGTTTGTAGGATCTCAGTGTAGGTAGGAGTCAGCATACTCCCTTGGCCTATTAGCATAATTGTTACAATGGACACGTCCCAGACATAGACAGTACTCCAGAACCCAAGGTGAAAGATTGTGATGTCAGTGGGACGTCAGATGATTCTCTGCTTGGCAGCCAGAGAAGGCAAGAGAAGAGAAGACTGGAACAAAAAACCAAGAGGAAGCTTGGTTAAGCCAGGCTCTGGGCCTCAGAAAGAGCTTGATGGCTGGGCCCACTCAAGACTTAAGCAAGGAAGATTTGAGCCAGCTAAATGGCACAGCAGAGAGAGCCAGGCTTGGAGTCTAAAACAGGGCTTCTTAACCTTTTCCCACTCACAACCCCCCCTTTTTGCCAGAGAAATTTTTACATGACCCCAGGTATATAGTAGGTATATAAAATAGTTATAGAAATCAAACATTTACGGATGATAAATCATTAATTTTGCAACTACCACATCTAGTTAGGAGATCCCAAGTGGGGTTTAAGAAACTGGCCTCAGGCATTTACTAACTTGTAAGACTTTGGGCAAATCCCATGACCTGTTTTCCTGTTTCCTCATTCATAAAATGAAGATAATAGCATCTACCTCACTGGGTGTCACCAGGATGCAAGGAGATAATATTTTTCTGCCACTTTGCAAATCTAACTATTCACTAGCTATCTTTATTAAAAGTTCTCTTAGGAATTAACTTGTTGCTATGCATTTGAATGAATGAAAAGGCATTTATTGTAGTTAGAGTCACCATCAAGCTCTACAAATTCAAACGCATTGATAACCTCCATTCTAAAGGAATGTATTTTCTAAGGGTGGAACTATACACTAATACGCAGAGACCTGTGGTGGTCTGAGAAGGATACTTTGATTTACTAAGTTAAAGAGAGTAAATGGAGAGTTGGGGAATTCATTCAACTGGGAACAAAAGCAGAATGATTTATTTATCTTGGATTCTGGGTTCCTTTGGTGGGAGGGGAAGATCCGGGAGGTGGAGGAAAGGGAATCACTTCTGGGGCTTTCCAAAATTGCTATTCCCCAAGAGATAATCACCCATAGCTGGGTGGGGTGAGGATGAGGATTGAAGTTACCTGTGCAGCTTGGAAAAAGGAGTTTAGTTTGAAGTGTTTCTTTGCCCCTAATTCTTCATCTATATTCCCAAAGGAGCTACCTTCCTTCCCCGATCTTAGTTGGAAGAAACCCCATTTCTAGCAGAGGAAATTGGTATAAAAAATTATAGAGTACTGGGCCTGGGGCTACAAAGATCTGAGTTCAAATCCAACCCTGTACATTACCTAGCTGTGTGACCTTAAACAACTCACTTGAATTCTGCTTCTGTTTCTTAAACAAAAATGAGGATAGTATTACAAAGATCAAATATTTGTAAAACACTTGGCTTGGCATCTGGCACATACTAGGAGATATATAAATACCAACTATTATTATTGCTCTTTTCTGAGATAGGCCTATATTTATAGTAGGAACATTTCCTGAGCACAAACCATGAAGGGGAGAAAAGAATAGAAATGATTCAATAGCATTTTAAGGATTACAAAGCACTTGTTCATAGTAACTCAATGAGGTGGGTGATATAAGTATTATCTTCATTTAGTAGATAAGGAAACCAGCTTGTTGCAAATAAGTCTCCACAGTGCCAGTAGTAAAAATATTGGAGGCTGGATTTGAATGCAAGGTCCCCACTCCATCATGCAATGCTGCTTCTCCAAAAGTATTCTGAGTAATTAGGAACATTAGCCAAGTTTCAACATTCATAAAGTAGACAATTCATATTCTAGGGTGGAATTTCTTGGCCTAAAGACTGTAGACATATTGTTTCGGCTAAAGTGCTGGCATGTAATTAGGAAAACTAGTCTCAACCTAGGGCAGCCAGTCTCAACCTAGGGAAGCCACGTGGTAAAGTGGATAGAGTGCTGGAGTCAGAAGCACTCATCTTCTTGTTCAAATCTAGCCTTACATGCTAGTGCTGGGACCCTGGACAATCATTTAGCCTCGTTTTCTCAAGTGTAAAGTGGCGATAATAATAGCACCACCTTCCAGATTGTTGTGAAAATCAAATATTTTCTCATTTTTTAAAAAAGAAGCATTATCACAGTTTCTGGTACAAAGTAATAAATCTATAATTCATTTCTTTCCTTTCCCCATGCTAGGTGACAAAACAGGCCCGATCCCATAAGGAAGCACCTAGAGGTAGGCTAAGTGGCTATATGGTGACATACCTGTCAAGAGGGCTTTAAATTTCCCAACTATTAACAATGCTTTTCACCTGGATAAGTACTGGGCAGTTAGAGGTGCGGTTAGGATCCTAGTTTCAAAGAAAATTATACAGACTAAAGAGATTAAAGAGATCACAGATCTTTGAACTATTGTTTTTCATGTCCTATTCTTCCTGACCCCATTCGGGGTGCAATGGTTTGCCATTTTTTTTTCTGCAGTTCATTTTACAGATAAGAAAACAGGCAAGCAGGTTTAAGTGACTTGCCCAGAGTCTGAGTCTGAATTTGAACTCTACTCTTCCTGATTCCAGGCCCTGCACTCTATTTACTGCTTCACCTAGTTGCTCCTCAGTAGCAATATGTGGAAGAAAATAATGACACCTAGGATTTATACAATGCTTTAAGGTTTGCAAAGCGCTTTATTCACACAGATTTGTTGTCTTCACAATAACTTTGGGAGGGAGGTGTTAACTATTAACCCCATTTTACAGTTGAGGAAATGAGACAACAGAGCTTGACTTGTCTAAAATCACATAGCTAGTAAGTATCTGAGGCTGGATTAAAACTCACTAGACTCCAAGCCCCACTATTCCACCTAGCTGCCCGCTATGTATGTATGAATGAAGTGTTTATTAAGTGTTTATTATACTCCAAGCACTGAAGTAATTGGTGGGGACACAAATAGAAAAATATAAGTCTCTGTTTTCAAGGAGCTTATTTCCTATACAGATAGTATAGTAAGGTTCATTTATAGAGTTGATGACAAAGCTGAGGGAATCCTTTGGGCTTAGTGGTGGAGCAGGAGATAAAGCCTGGTCATCTTCCATCCTAACAGAAAGATTGGTAACTTCCTACTAATCCACATCATATTTAAGTAATCCCATCACTACTAGCTTTGGAGAAAATAAGATTCTGGCCCAAGATCACCGACAAGTAGATCAGAGGGTCAGAGTGGAGCAGGGAAGATTTTGTGTTCCTTCCCAAAGAAGTAAGAATGGAGAATCAGCATCCAGGCAAAAGGAGGACAGTGGCAAAGAGATATCGGCAGGAAAGTTTAGGGAAAGGATTCTCCAGGTCCCTGCACTGCACCCAGTATTCAATCTGGGTTGAGGGAGGGGACAGAGCAGGGAGAGAATGGAGATAATCAGCTGTCATATAATTATAGCACTGGGTCTTGTATCGTCCAGTTTTAGACTATGCATGACACTAACATAATCCATGACTACAGATTATAGAATCATAAACATTCAGAGTTGGAAGTGACTTTAGAGGTCGTTTGGTCCATTCAACCTTGTATCTAAGAATGCCCTATGCAGCATCTCTGACAGATGGTCATCCTGTCTCTGCTTGAGCACTTCCATTGCAGGGGAGCTAATCAAAGGTTGATTGTAATATTAGCTGTTTTGTGTCCTATGCTATCCCCTAAAAATAAAGCCTTTTCCTTGGCCTCCCTGCTTCTCTAAACAAATTCAGTCCCTCTCATTCCTGAATATTTGTTTGCCCCTGACACCCATTCTCCTCTCCAACATAGGGGGCAGTTTGAAGATATGGTTGGAGAGATTTGAATGTTTTCTCCCTTTGATTCTTCATTATAGAAATTCCCCTTCTTTTTCACCTTGTCTCCATTCCATCAGTTCCAAGTTGGCTCGAGATTGAGGTTTATATAATTCTATCCCTTCCTCTTGGCGGCCCTAGTTCGCTGGTTCATTGCTACCCTTGCCAAGGACCCAATATAATATGTGATTACTACCATTTGGTTTTGTGTAGACTCTGTCCAACCTAGAATGGTACTTATAGTTCTGGTACTCTCCAGTTATTTCCAATGAAAACTTAATTGGCTGGTTTATCTAGAGAATTTCTCTTCTGGATTGGTTCTGCCCAAACAGAGAAGCCTAGTTTCCATGATCTTTGAAGATCTCTTCTAGATGAAGGATCCTGTTTTTTTCTTGATTCTGTAGGGATGGTAGGATCTATTCTCCTACCAGGACAACATGGGCATAGGCTGAGTGAGAGTCTTGTAGCTTTGTAGACACTGGGAATTTAATAGGATTTAAAGGTGGAAAAAACTTTAGCATCTACTATCTTATTTCAGAGATAAAAAACTGAGGACTATATTGGTAAAGTATATTATCACTCAAATAATAAATAACCAATCTGATGTCTTGAATCCCTTCCCTCTAATTCCAAATACAGCATTTCTTCCATCATACCATTCTGGGACAACCAACTGGTAGAGAGAAATGCCCATAGATACAGAAGAAAACCATTTGGGCTCACCAAAGTTCAATGACACTGAGGCTTAGCAAATATCCCTAGAACAATAATAGTAATTAAAGGTTGCTGAGCACTTTGAAATACAGGTGCATTATCATCATCACAATAGCTAGGAGCATTATGATAACAATAATTAGGTAACTGCCAAAGTGTCCCTAACTATATCTCCCTACCCCACCCCCACCCCCAGCCCAGCCAGGATTGCCAGGCCCTTGTGGGTTGGGGTAGAGATTAATGCAGAGTGGATCTTCCTAGACAGGGGCTTCAGCTAAATTTCATAAAATTTCTTCTATTAAAGGATAACAGATTTAGAACTTGAAGAGACCTTAGAAGCCATGTAACCAATTTCCTCATTTTTCAGATGAGCCAGATCCTAGATGGGTAAATAGCAGAAGTGGGATTTGAACACTGGTCCTCTAATTCCAAATGAAGTTGTTTTTTAATTAAGTTATTTATTTTTGTGTTTTATTTTTTGCCATACCACCATGGAGTGACAACTCTCTAGAGATGTATGTTGTATGTTGGAGATCGTCACCCTCCACCAACCTCCAATCCTCCCTTATCCATGTGCTCTTTGGAAAGTCTTCAGAAATTTATAATAAGACTATTTCCTAAAGAGAAATTAGTTTGATGATTTAATTACTAGGTAATGCTAGGTTTAGGTTAGAGGGGAGTTGATCCTTATCTTAACTCTGGGCCTCTTCCAAAGTCAGCGGCTCTTTCAGTTGCTGGCTGGAAGTTTCAGATGCTGGGATCATTCTTAGAACTGCTTCCTATCCTACTCCATCCCATCTCATCCCTGGACAGGCAGGTGAAATGAACAAGATCCTCCAAATTCCCTTTGGGTTCTTGTCCTGAGAAGCAAAGAATCTACAGAGTTGGAAGGCACCATAAGGTTCATCTAGAAACTCTAGAGCAACTTTCTTCCAGTACAAAAAATGCCTTCTGCAGATAGTATCCCAGGAAAATGCAAAATAGTGCTTTTTAAAAAGACAGTCCCCCTCCCCTCAAGCAGCTCACAATTTAATCTGTGAGACCACAAGCAAATAAAAACATAAAAAAGCAAGCTACATAAAGGATAATTAGGGAATAACAGAGGGTAGGTACTGGAATTAAAAGGAATTTCAAAAGATTTCTGGAAGGAGATGGGATTTTATTTTGGGTTTAAAGAAAGTTAGAGAATTCAAAAGTTGTAGTGATCCACTCCCTGTCTAAAGAGGTCCAATGATTAAAAAGGTTCTTCTCAGAGGGAAGATCCTTATTTTTGCCCTTGAAGATTAATTTTACATCATCTTCCCAGGATAGCCCAAATATCTGAACGCAAAAATCAATCACTCTAGAATTTTTTCCTTCAAAAGTAAACATTTTCAAACCTCCAAACCTTGACCCAAGTGACAACTATCTACTGGAGAGGGACTTGAAATCAAAAGGCCTGACTTCTCTTCCTAGATAGTACTATTTATTAATTGTAAGCCCATGGTGGGGGATAACCAAAACTTCTCTGGGCCTCAGTTTCTTCATCTATAAAATGGGGATAATACCATTTAAACCCCACTGGTTGTCAAGAGGAAAGCATTATATAAATGCAAGTTATGGTTATAATGATGTTTAACCTCTTCCAGACACAACTTGATATGACCTGCCTAGTAATCTCAGACCATCCCACCTTTTCTGCCCCCATCATTACAGGAAGATCCTTCCAAGGCATCTGTCATTATCTAAGAAGGTGTGCATTATAGATGATTGAGGCATGAGTATTACTGTGTGCGTGCTAGCAAAATCGGACAATGAAGCACCATGGTGTAGGGGAAACAGGTGGAGTAATGAATAGGGTGCCAAGCCTATGGGAAAGAAAAACTAGTCTAGCTGTGTGACCTTAGATAAGTCACTTCACCCTATTTGCTTCAGTGTCCTTATCTGTAAAATGAGCTGAAGAAGGAAATGATATACCACTCCAGTATCTCTGCCAAGAAAGCCCCAAAAGTTGTCACAAAGAGGCGGACTGAACAAGGGAGCGGGGTGGGAAGGAGAACACACTGGAAATTCCGTCAGAAGTCCCGGTTTTTAAATCTGCTACTCATTACTGCTGTAACATTGGACAAGTGATTTCTTCTTCATTTTCCTCATTTGTAAAATAAGGACCTGGACGAGCTGATTTCTAAGGTCCTTTTTACTTCTATATTTTCCAGAATTTATACTTAAAACATGAAATACAAGAAATCATAGAGGTCAATAGACTCGAGCCTCCAAGACCTATCTCATCACCCCTCCCCCCCCCCTTTCCTTTTCGGTTAAGGGAAGAATTTACATTTTTTGAAAAGCAAAAAGGGTTTTTTGCCCTGGACAAAGGGGAAAGAGAACTTAGCCTAGTTTTCCTACGGTGGCACGGAGGATCTGCCTTCTTTGGTAGCAACCGGGGAGCCGGTTTTCTCCTTGAATTCCTGGAGGAGCTCTAGGGGAGGGGGGAGGGGGGAACCACGGCATGAAGAGCCAGCTTCGGGCTGCTGGGGTAGAAATGTCGGTAGGGTTCAGCCCCCTTGGAAAAATGCCCGATTCACCAGGATGTGGCCTGGGTATGACACAGGAGGGTGGTGGGGAGTCCCTGCGGGGGACACTCCCGGGTGGGACACTTTTACAAGGAAATTCCCTCGGGCAGAGTAAGAGGAGGGAGGGAGCTCTCCCTGCTTGGCCTTTCCCTCCCTCCTCTCCCGAAGGGAAAGGAACACTGTACCCACACTGGGGATGGGGAACCCTAGGCACAGTTCCTGGGAAAGGTTCCCAGAAAAGAGGTGATAATGAGAAACTCAAAAGAAACCTTGGTGCATTGCTCTCCAGTCTCACCTGTCAACAACAGAGCCTCCTCCTCCCCCCAGCTCAGGATCCCCGTCCTCCGCCCCCTGACCAGAAGCTATTAATCCCGTCTAGAATCCGAGAGTCCTTCCTCTCTCTCCCCCTCTACCCCCCTTCCCCCAGCAGCCAAAACCTTCTACTGTTCTGACCACTAGAGGCCACTGCTTCTCTTCGCAGTAATGCCGGAGGGAGGCTCCCCCTTTGGCCCTTCCCCTGGCAAAAAGCTACCTAAACGGGCATCCCCCCGCCCCAACCCCAAGGGTGGACCTGGTAGTGACCCAAGCCAGCCTCTCGCTGCAACCGGACCTTTGGCCTTCCTCCCTTGGATCGCGCGGTCCAGGCTGCCCGAGGCCTGGTCAGGCTCCTAGGGAGCCAGGAGGGGGTTAACGCTAACCCCTCCTCCTCCCGTCTGACATCACTGGAAGAGGGTGAGAGGCTGGGAGCTGTGTGTGTGAGAAAGAGAGTGTGTGTTCGTGCTGGATGTGGGCTACATTGTTGCAGCTCGCGGGAGAAAGGCGGAGAGGGAAAGCGAGAGGGAACGAGGGGGACTCTCTTTTCGGATGCTGCGAGAAGCCCGCGGGGTAGTCCAGTCACCTCGCCGCGCTGTAGGATCCTGGGCCCCGGATCCCGCTTGGAGCCCACTCTCGGAGGACCCCGGCCAGCCATGGATGCCTGCAACTTGGAGCAAACGGGGACTGTTTGATTGATTGTGCCGAGCCCAGCCTCCCCCTTACGCTCCCCGAGACCCCAAGACCAGGGAGCAGCCTGCGCTTGGGCTCCGGGAACCAGAGGAGTCCAGAGCTGCGCGGGGCGGGGGGGAGGGGGTTCCCTCCTGCCCCAGCCGGGGGCTGCGTGGAAGAGAAGGGAGAGAAGGGCGGGGAGGGGCGGAAGAGGGAAAGGAGAAGACGGGGCATGACTCGTTTAACTTGCGGCGGGCATCTGCCGAGGCTCTGAGCCGGCTGCCCCGGGGGGCCGGTCTGTGCCTGCGACCTGGGCACCCCCGCTGTATCTGATCCCGAATTGACACTGCAGCGAGTTGACCTGGATACTTGGAGTGCCGGCCACCCACTATTGATCCCCGCTCGTCTTTGGGGAATCGTTTCGGGAGAGGGAGGAGAGCTCTCCTCGGACCCCCTCTCCCAGGACCAACAGCCCCCCAATGGCCCGGATGGGGCATGCGGCCGTCTCTGGATGCTGGTGGGCTTTCGCTCTTGGCTTGGCCACTCTCTTCCTCCCAGGTAAACGGTTTTCTTCTTTTCACTCCCGTTCCTCCCCGGCTCACACCCTCTGCAAGGCTGGGCGGGAGGTGACTGGACTGCAGGCGTCTAGTTTGAGGGAAATGAAAGGGACCAGAAAAGTTAAATCGTGGCTTGGGTAAGATTTTGGGGGTGGAAGAAAAAACCCAGGCAGACCTTGCTGGGAGCTGCTGAAATGCAGGTTTCTTCGTGGAAAGCAAGCACTTTCTTGCGGAAGGTTTTTTTTTGTTTTTTTTTTTTTAATAATAACATGTAATCGTGTTCTATTTATTTAATAACCATCTCTCTGCTCGGGAAGCAGTTTGGAAACACTACATGTTACATAAATGCAAAATAATCACCGTAATTACCTTCTCGGGGTACCGATACAACAACCCCTCCGGGGAAGGTGTCAGTCTCAGAGCTGGTGGGCTGAGGGTTTGAGGAATGGCTTAGGGCGGGAAAGCGTTCTTGCTTGATAATTCTTTTTTCCCTGAAATGGGTTTCTTGGACTGGGGCTCCCTCTAAACCCCTGCGCACTAGGTTTTCGGCTCCTGCGGCAGTGGGTGGACGGGTCCTAGAGAGATTACTTCTCACCTGCGGCTTTCTAGTGAGGCTTGGTTAGGAGTCGGGGGGCGGGAATGGATTGAATCCTCCGGGAAGATGTCTGGAGAAGGTCCGGGAACTCAATTCCCCGGTTCCCTAACTCCCTCCCCAGCTCGGGGAGGTCTCCTCTGAGGAGGTGCTCATTCTCGCTGGCTGGTGGCTGCGTGACCCACTTTTCCATTCATCCCCCGGGGGTGCCCCCGCCCGTCCCAGGGTGTGGGCCTGTTGGCAATCATGGGGTTAACCAAAGCCCAGAGTCCGAGAGAACCAACAAAAGGTGGCTCGCGTTTGCCCATTCAGATACCAGAGGGAAGAGGGAAGGCAGGGACAGACTGGGGTGTATTGTGCTGGGAAATGAACTGGAAAATGCGTTTGGGAGGCAAATCTAATGTTCTTAACCCCTTGAAGCACTGTCCCTTACCCCCATGCCCCTTTAGCAAGGAGCCAGAAGGCAGTATGTATTCTACGTGGCCAGGAAGACGGAATAAGAACACTCTATCACCCCAATCAGATGAAATAATCCAATGGAATAATATTTGTAAAGCACTTAACACAGTACCTGGTACATATTAGACGCTTAATAAATGCTTGTTTCTTCCTCGTCCTTCTCTCCCTCCCCCCCCCCGCCCCCGTTTGTGTGTGTGTTGGGGGGGGTCAGTTTGTAACACGTGATCTTCACTTTGGCATCTGGAGGTATAAGTATAGAGACCCATTTTGTATTGGGATGAGAAGAGGGGAAGTATTGGTTATCTTGCCTGGTTGCCAGTGTCTGGGTGCGAATAGTGAGTGCAGACCCAGTAGGGGGCATAGGAGCCGGTTAGTCCGGGAAAGGCCAACCTGCCTTGGAAGGTAGGTGGGTGGGAAACAAGGGGGCTGGGAGAAAGGTAGAAAATCATAGGGAGGGGACTGTCTAATGGGCTTGGCAGAAAAGGTAAAGGGAAGTAGCACTGCAGTAACGTTTAGCTACCTCATCTCTGGTCGTTTTTAGGAGGGATCCGAAGGAACTGGAATAGATGGGCAGTTCAGTAAGTGTGTTTGTCTTCCCTCTTCTGACAGTGGCACTGCCCACTTTGGATGGACATCATCGTCTTTTCCTCAGGACCTAGAACTTGATAAAAGCTCTGACCCATTCTCTACTCCCCACTTGGAGGGGGGGGGGTCTGGGAAAGGCTGATGCTGTGAGCCATGGAAGCAACTGGAAAGAACCTGATACCTATTGTCCATAAGCCTTGGATCCTTTCATTCTTTCATTGCCGCTATCCCCAAAAATCTATAGCAAAGAGAGTAATGGTCTGCCCTAGGCAGGGGTTAAAATTCTGGACTGAGGACAGACTGAGGCCTGGAAGCTTTTGGGGACTGGGAAACAAAGCCTCTCCTCATTGTTGTCTTACTTCCCTTCGATGTGATGCCCTAGGGCCCCCATTCCTCCTGTGGGGCTGGGGACTGACTCAGCTGCGAGCCTGCCACCTCTAGGGAGGGGGCACAGATGCTGGATTCCCTGAGCATAAGTACTCAATATGAATCCTGTTCCAGGATGAGAAAGGAGGGAATCTCGGCACAGCCTGGCACTAAGTGCTTTTTGATTGACTAATTGATAGATGTATTGAATCATCAGGGGCTAAGTTTCATGGACTAGACCTTAGGTTTCTCTAGCTTTTTTCTTTCTAAAAATCTCTCCACCCTCTTACAGATCCTATTGGCTTATTCCCCCAGTAGCTAGAGAGGGAGGAACAGGGAGTGATATCTTCCTAGTGCACAGATCTTCATCTGTGTACAATAGACCAGAGGGGTTACTTATCCAAGATCACACAGTCTTCCTCTCCTTCCAGCAGCCTATTCTGCTACGAGCCCCAGCTGCTTCTGCTTCCCTCTAGGGGAGCCAGTCTCACCAGTCCTACTGCTCTTTTCCAGGTTCTCTCTGGATTGTGGCAGGGAGCCGAGAGACTGTTGAGGAGAGGAGCCTAGTTGGGGAGGGGGGAGTAGAGAGAAGCAGAGCCCCCGGAGTGCGTGTGGGGGCCCCTGACTTTGAAATGCTCCCCATCTGGCTGTTGAAGTATAAACAGAAATATGTTTTCGGCAACACAGACTTTGTCACTGAGGGCAGTGAATCTTGGATTCTCTTTGCTTCCTGGGATTGAAATCTATTATTACTGTTCACCGTTACTTGGTGGAGAAGTGTTTCAGGAACTGGATTAGAGTGTAGGGCACTGGGGAGTGAGGGAGGGAGCATTATTTAGAAGCAAAGGGAGAATATCCCAACACTATACACCCCCTTCTTCTTAATCAGTTTCCCTAATCCTTTTGTCATCTAGGGGAAAACAGACATCCTAAAACATACACACCCCAAATGTAACACACACCCTGTGAATTGGTTGGAAGACCTATTGTGGCCAAAACTGGAAGGCCCCTTAACTACAACCTTAGCAAATAGCTGATATAATTGCTACCTATGAAAATTGGAATATTGTTTCTCTTTACTTTCTTCATCCTCTCAACATACAGTAGTGTGTGTATATCACAGAATCGTTAAGAAAACACCAAACTCTGCCAATCTGTGATTTCTTGCTAGTTGGAATTAGAATGATGCTTACCTAGTGAGAGATTATAGTCACTGGAAATAATTTAGGACAGTTTTCTCAGTTCCAAAAGCCAGGAGGAAAGATGGGCATTATGGGGGTAAGCAAAGAGAGGAGGAGAGGAGGAGGAGGAGGGTGTTATTACATCAGAGGCTAAGAAGAGTTGGGCCAAGCTCTGAGGCAAGTGTCTAACATCCATGTCTATACATAGAGAGAGAAATAGAGGGGATAGTTAGTGAGGCAGAGGCAATGTCTACATGCCTGTATCTCTCTAAAGGGACTAAATGGGTCCATTAGTAAGATCTGCATTGTAGGTCTAGTTCCTTTATGAGTCACTTTTCTTTGCACAGGAAAAAGTCTACAACTAACTGGCTATTGGTTTTTTTCCTGACCTCCTCCACTACCACCCTTTAGGCTTCCACCCCCAATTCTAGCCCAGTTCCCTGGGGGATTTGGGCTAAGGAAGTGTGGGTGGCTATGAGCACCAATTTCTCACCGAAGTAGAACACCAGCCCTGCATGGGGGAGGGACTGTGTAGGGGTTGGGAGAGCCATAAGAATGGCTTTGAATGTGTTAACAATTGATTTCCAACTTCCTGTGTGCCTTTGATCTGCTAATTTTTTTATTTCCTGCTTCATTTGATGAATTCTGGTGCTCCTACCTTATGGGATGGGGATGAGGAGGCATGGAGCAAATTTTCACTTGAATTGCTCATTAGCCAGACTCTCTCCCCATTAGGGAACCTTAGCTTACAGTGGAATACTGACTGTTACCTCTGAGACAAAATATTTCTTTACCACCATATGTGGTCCAAGTAATATGAGTGCTCATACAGGTGGGCCTATGGTTTATTGTGTACAGAGTTCTCCATATAAAGGACCAGGTCTATGGGTCAGCATACTTATTGTGGAAGGGGAGAGGTTTTGAGAAAGTGGTATATTTGCATCTACATATGTATTCAACCACCAGGCTCCAGATTGGGATTCTGAGTCCTCAGATCTGTATCTCTGGGTCTGTTGCAATGTGTTTCTAGACAAGCAAGATAAGTGTATGTGCATATGTATATGCTCCCTGGGCCTATGTCTAGGCGTATTTCCTCCCTTTATTTAAAATGAAAGCATTGAACTACATCTTTAATCATTAGGGTTCCTTTACAATTCTAGTCTTCTAGGAGAAGCCTAGAATTCTGGATCTTCCTCTGATCTTGACTGTAAATTTATACTTGGGTGCTTTACTCACTTAATCATATGCCTAAGGTTTTAGGAGAACTCTTGGAGTGATTTCCCTACCTAAGTACCCTTTACCCCTTTTCATCTCCTCTGTCTGGGGAATTTAGGTCAGTGTGTATGTAGCATTATTAGAATATGCAAGGCTTTCTGTTGGTTACTCCAGATGCAAAGATGAAAAAGTTTCTACCATCAAAAAATGCATATTAATTGCAACAAGACATATGCAAGGAGAAATCATTCTAGATAGAAAAGTCTAATATAGTACTATAAAAGTTACAAGGACAGCACTTTCAGCTGAGGGGATCAAGAAAGGCTTAATAGAACACCAGCAATGGAGTTCTGAATCTGAGCCTCAAAACACTTACTAACTGGGGGACCCTGTGCAAGTCATTTAAATCCAATTTTCTCCCCCCAAAAAAAATTGATGGAAGGACCACATTCATTCAACATGTACTAAATGTCAAATAAAGATACTACTACATATCTATATTATACTATAGTGTAGATAGGAACATACTATGCCAGATGTTGCAGTTACAAAGATATTTTGATTCAATTCGCTGCTCTCAACAAACTTGATCTACCAGGGTTATAACACATACCCAGAAAAGTAAGTGCACAACATTTTGGGGTGAGACTACTAACATCTGTTGAGATGAGAAAGATCTTCTAGTAGGTGATGGAAAGGAAAAAAATCAGAGGCTTTTTGAGGTAGGGCTAATAGGGATGGCACTCCAGGTCTGGGGGACAGCTTATGCAAAAGGGGAGAATACAGTATTAAAATGTGGAGTTCATTCCCTGTATTATGGCAAGGAGGCAGAAGAGGACAAATCTCCCTCTTCTCCCATCTAGTCTCCTCCTCTGGGTTAAAATTAGGTCTATCCTTGCCTAGGTTTTCCTTATGAGTGGTCCTAATTTCTGAATTTGTGGGACAGGCATTCAGAAGCCTCTTTCCCCCAGATTTGTTTGTTGTCTTCACACTGGCTTATAGGGAAAAGTGAATGGAGAGTGGGATTTAGAAGAAGGAAATGAGAATTTCTGCTGCTTATTCAATAGTCAATCGCAATTGGGACCTCAATCAATCTTGGGCATCTCTGAAGGTTCCATATTTGGTATCAATGACACATATCCTTAGCAGCATTACACAAAGGAGGAGTACAGGACTTAAGAGTTAGAGTCGCAGCTTTTTATGTTGAGAAAGCCAGATGGTGCATTGGAAAGCATCATATCTGAGTTCAAATCTTTTCTCGGCCGCTTGTTATTAAAATGATTTTGCTTAAGCCCCTTAATTTCTCTGAGTTTAATTTTCCTGTCTAATCATGTGGATCATATTGGGGATCTTCTTTCAAACATTTAAATCCCTGCTTCTAAATTGATGGGGCCCCTGAATGGAAATGACTTACTCAGGATCACTTTTCTCAATTGTCTTCCCTGCAGAATTCCTTAAGGGTGAAGAACCCCAATGAATTTCTAGTGTTTTCCACAGTACCTGGTACTCAGTAAATGCTTAACAAATGCTTAAGAATTGATTTTAAGTTGCATAATCAGCATTTGAATGTAGTTCTTCTAATTCCAAACTCTTTTTGGCTGCCCCATTTTCATGATAATGCTGGGAGCCCAAAGAGACTCTGGCTGGAGAGGGCCCACCTGGGCCTCTGGTTCTAGGGTAGGCAGTACCAGATATAGCCACATTTTGAGGAGCAATTTCCTTCTTGGGCTACAGCCTTCCTCCTATTGAGTAGCAGATGTGTTGGCTGGGGACCCAGGTAACTGGAGATGTAGGTTGGAATCACCTTTCAACGGGGATTCCCTCCCCTCCCCCACTCCCAAGCTAGGGAGAACACGTCTGTATTGTTAATGTTTTAAGCCTGGGCTGTGCTGGCAAACCTCAGGCTGGAGTAGGGAGAGAACGAATGGAGCTGGGGAGAGATGTCAGAGATCTCACTCTGGGACCCTTCCTGAGCTTCTAATAACTCTAGGAGAAGACCAATCATTTTTGCCTTTGGCCTGAGCCAAGCAGACAGCTCTGATCTGTACAGAAATCCTATCTACAGTACTTTCCCATTAACAAACACAAAATTCAAATTTGTATATGTTAAGATTGCTAAAAAAAAAAAAAAAAAAAAAAAAGAAGAAACAAACAAACAAACAAAAGAAAAAACACTTTTTCTTGAAACGATGTATTGTTGCAAGAGCAAGTGTTATTATGACCATTTTTTAGAAGAGGAAACTGAGGCTTAGAGAAATTTAAGTTACTTCTCCCATTATCACATAATAGGGGGCAAGGATTTGAAGCCAGATTCTCTTCTCTTTGGATCTGTGATCTTACCATTATCCCATCCTGCCTATCCAGGGTGGTATGTATAGCAATGCCCCGAACCCCTGGATAATCTGCTTAGTAGGAGAAATGCTTGGCCTGCTTTGGAGAGAACATTCCATCCTGACCTTAGAGCAGGGAACTACAGACCAGAGCAATTTTCCTTAAGCACAGATCTGATCATGTGAGTCAACTAACTCTAGTGGCTTCCTATTGCTTTTAAGATAAAAATATGAATTCCTCTATTTTTAAAACCTTTCACAACCTGGCCCCAACTATCTTTCCAGCCTCATTGTAAAATGCCTTTCTTTCCCATATTCTGAAATCTGACCAAGCTTGTCTTTTTTTCCTTTGTTCCATTTTCCATCTCTGAGATGAGAGAGCCTTTGCACTGTCTCCCCTCCAAAGCCTGGAATGTTCTACCATCTTATCTCATGGAGTCATTCTTGTTATAAGATGTAGCCTAAGTATTACCTTCTAAAAGGCTCTCCTGATCCTCTGCAATTGTTAATGCTCACCCTCCCAAACCACTATTTACAAGTTCATATTTGTTAACTTTATGCTATGCATACTTTTACATTAGAATGTCAGCTCATTTCTAGGGGCATCATTTCACTCTTTGAATTTGAGCCCTGGTGCCTGTACATGGTGCATACTTCATACTGTACATACTTGTTCATTGGTTGAGGATTTCCCCTTCTTGCCAAGGAGTGACTGCACAGAGCAAACATACTTGGGCATCTTTCTCTCTGAGGTCCTAGATCTAGTTATCTTTGTGCTTTCTGGTCAGTGACTACATTGGTTCCATTGAAAGCAGGAAGAGGGGCTCCTTTTCTCAAAATTAGACATTTATCAAACTTCCCTTGAAAGAGAATTCAAGAGTTTCCCATCTCTTATTAAAACTCTCTAAGACACATGTGAAGAGGTCTAAGAACAGCTTAGAGAACCATCTCCTCTCCTTCCTCTGAAAGCTGCCCCTCCTTCTGCCTGGAAATGGAGTTTGAGGAAGATTTAGGCGGCATCCTTAGAGAGATTTTGGCACCTGAATAGCCTGATGGTCAAATTCTCCCTCAGCAACAGGTAAGACAGAACCTTTGTTCTGTACCATTTCATGGAGGAGTCTCTTGGCACTCCCAACTCCTTGCTGGCTCCCTGCCCAGCTAGGGCATCATTGGCCATCTGGAGCTCTCTCCCTAAAAGCAGTTAGGAGCTCAAAGGAAAACCTTGAGATCTAGCCTTAGTCTTAAAAACTTCAAGTAAGTCGCAGCAGAATTTTGCCCATTTCCTAGCCTCTGAGCCAGATCTAGAGAAGGATCAAAGTATAAGTAGTGGAGAAGACTGGAAGAGCAGTTAATTCTACCAAAAGTCACCTCTTTTTCACTTCTCACAGCTTTCTTCCTCAGAAAGGTCATTTCTCTCTTTTTTCCCCCTATGATTCTTTCCCTTTGTAGTCTGAGACCATTTCTCAGTGGAGTATAGGAAGTTTAGAGGATTAGGGCAAGTAAAAAGAAAGGTAAAGAAAAAAAATCCAGGGTTAACCAAGTGTGAGTTTAAAGTGTCCAATGGGATCATATTTGTAATAGAAACTCATATCTCTGTAGTACCTTGAGGTTTACAAATGTTCTCCTTCAAACAACCCTGTAATTCAAGTAGTAACTTGCCCATTTTACAGATGAGGAAACTAGCTTTCCCAGTTGATGTTAATGGGCCCTGCTGGCTGATATCACTGTACAACACAAGAGAATGGATTTCAAAAGGATAAGTTTAGGATGACCCCAGAAGGAGGCCTCTCTAAGCCATACTCCAGACCTTCTCTAACATGTTATAAAAACCTCTTCAACTTGAAAGTTCTCCCCTTATACACATGGGAACTATCTTGTCTCTACAGAAGCCCCCTTTGACTCCTCCTAGATTCTCCATTTCAAGAAGGATGCCCATTTTTTGTTCCTTTCTCTGCTGTACTCAAAACATCAGATTTTCTCTACCACATCCTTATGCAGTGTGCCTTCATCTCTTCCTCCTTTTCAGTTTCCTTTTATGGGCTACCTTCCTGGAATAAAATATAAGCTCCATGAAGGCAGAGACTTTTTTCTGCTTTTATTTGTATCCTAGCATTTTGCACAATGCCTGGCACAAAATAGGAGCTTAATAAATGCTTGTTGACTTGATTAATAGGATCATCCATTCATAGCTGAAGTGACTTAGGTCACTTAATCTAATCCCACTTTACAAATAAAGAAACTGAAACCTAGAGACTTATAAAAGCAATCACCAGAGCAGGATTTGAATGCAAGTCCTCTGGCTCTCAGAAACATTCAGTGAAACCCAGTTAAATATTGATGTAGAGATACAGATGAGTATAAAGTTTGAAATATCAGGAAAACAGAGGTTTGCGATGGAAACCAAAAACACTCTCAAATAGATCTGTGATCTTTTTTTTTAATTATTTTTTAAAATTTTATTTATAATTTTTTGATAGTATATATGCATGAGTAATTTTTTTTTATAACATTATCCCTTGTATTCATTTTTCCAAATTATCCCTTCCCTCCCTCTACTCCCTCCCCTTGATGACAGGCAATCCCATACATTTTACATGTGTTACAATATAACCTAGATACAATATATGTGTGTAAATGCCATTTTCTTTGTTGCACGTTAAGTATTAGATTCCGAAGGTATAAGTAACCTGGGTAGATAGACAGTAGTGCTAACAGTTTACATTCACTTCCCAGTGTTCCTTCTCTGGGTGTAGTTGTTTCTGTCCAACATAGATCAACTGGAAATGAGTTGGATCTTCTTTATGTTGAAGATTAGATCTGTGATCTTAAAGATTTGGGAGTTTCCTCGAGTGATAAAGATTGCCACTTATCTGTGCCTGCTCATCCTGGGGGTTTAGTTTCTCCCAAATCTGCCACTTCCAATCTAACCAATATGCTAGGGGTCTTCCCAACATTGTGAAAGAAATACTTGTAATCCAAGCACTTTACAGAGATTATTTTATTTGAATCTCACAGAAATCTTGGGAGAATGCAGCTATCTTTCCCATTTTACAGATGAAGAACATGAGGCTCAGTGCCAGAAAAATGAGGAGTATTTGTTCTTGTGCTTGGGAAGAGGGTGGGTAGAGAGAGATTGATTTTCACGCCAACTTTAAATTGAGTCAAGTTACTCAGTCAGGGCCATACTCAGTGCAGAAAACAAATTTGAACTCAGGTCTGACTCCATGTCCAACACTTGATCCACCCAAAGGGGAATGGGAGATGGGAATGTTAATTCTCCTAAGACTGAATAGTTCCTCTGCATGGAGATCTGGAAAACAGAACCTCTTCTTGGCCCCCTGCCCCCACCCCTCTTTCCTCCCCTGTGCTGCCCCAATTTTTCCCGGGTTTATGAGGAGTCTCATTACCCAGCCAAAGACAATAAACCCGCCCGGCCATTCCAGCCCCGGATCTCATTAGAGGACATTAGTTCCGCTGGCTGGTGGCTCCAGTAGGTCCACAGCTGCCAGGCAGTGTATTCCGGGAGCAGGGTGGGGAGAGGGGGGAGTGGTACAGTAACATTGGCCACGGGCAAGAGAGACACCTCTGATGAACTTTAACCTGATTGGATCATGTTCTAAGAAGTCTAATAATCAATTAATTTTGGAACTAGTATGGATCCTAGACATCATCTCATCCTTTCTCAGTTCTAGAATACCCTAATGGGTGCTCTTCTCACCACCTTAACCTCTTCCCCAAACTGATATCTAGCATGTGTAGTGCTTTGTACGGTTTTTAAGGAAAGTGTTTTTATAAATACTATCTCATTTTACACTAACGATCTTTGGAGGTAGATAATATTATTCCCGTGTTATGATGCCTTGAGTCAGAATTTGAACTCAGGTCTGTCACTATCTCTAAATAGATCCATAGAGATCAGGTGGCACTTTTCATCTAGGCGTCTAAATGTTTGAGTTCCTAATCACTGATTTAGTTTCTGCTTGTACTTCTATACTCTCCCATATTGTCTCCATCAAAAGGAAAAAAAGAACTCCCTGAGCGGAGATTGTTTAGGTTCTTGTCCTTGTATCCCTAGCACATAGCACAGTGTGAGGTCACATAGAAAACAAACAAAATGCTGTTTAGATTTGCAACACTTTCTAACCTGGCCCCTGCTCCCATCTATCTCCTGTGCCATCTAGACGTCCATTTCCTTGCAGTTGCTTATTTGGGACAATACGGGGATTTTCACTGACTGTCCCCTATGCCTGTCATTCTTTTCCTTATTTTCTACTCCCAGACTTCCTTCCAGTCCAGACTAAAATCCTCTGTCTTCCCTAATGTGGTGTCCTAGCTAGACTGATACTTGGACATAACTATCTTTTTATCTCCCCGTCATTATCTGAGCATTTGGAGAACTGGGACTGGGTTTTTGCCCCTCTGCATCCTCACTGCTTAGTACAGTGTCTGACATAATTGGCAAGCATTTTTTTTTTTTTAATTTGTCTTGAATTGACACAATGGTTGTTTAATAAATGCTTGTTGGTGAATAAGGATTCGCTAGGAAGCATTGTCTTTGCTCTCAGGGCTGTGATGAGGAAGTGTAGCACTTTGGGGTCCCTTTGAAGGAGCGGGCCACCACACGCGCTGGTTCAGAGAGAGGTTTTCCGGTTGGGTGAAAAACACAAATTTCCCATCTTGGTACTCTTGCCTATGCTGCTTTGGCTCTGAAAAACTTGAAAAGATACAGTGTATCAGAAGAAACTCCAAAACTTCCTAGTGTGGCCTTGGAGAGCAGTACAAACAACCCCCACCCACCCCTCCTTATACCTACTTCCTTCCTGGGAAGATTCAGCTTTTGGAAAATCACAGCCAGGCCCCCTCTCTCCCCAAGGTTGTCTGAGATGTCTCATATAGCCCAGCCGGCCAAAGGATTCTTTTTCGGTTTGGTTTGGTTTTTCTAAGCGGAGGGGGGGAAGAGAAGGTGGGGAGAGACCTTACCTAAGTCACAGAACCACGGCTGCAGCGAAGGATTCCCTCTGGAGACTAGTCAGGGCTGCAGGGCTAGTGCTGGAGCCATGTGTACCTCCCTTCCCTGTAGCACCCCCTCCCCAGCTTTGCTCATGTTCTCGAGCTCCTATTTTACTCATTACCAGAACTACCTTCATCTCAATGGAAAAATAAACTAGTGAGATAAAGCTAACAAGCTTGTCTGCAGACCTAGCCCTTCTGATGTTAATGAAGCCTACAGTGCCAGGGTCCATCCTCAGAGGACTGGGCTCTCTGGTGCTTTTTGCACAGGTCACAGATGCACCTTTCTGTCGTTCTGCAGCTGAGTGCAGTTGACCACAAGGGGGACTGATACAGCTGTAAGATGATTTGGGGCATCCTCATCCACACAATGAGAGAAAAGAGGTAGAAGCAGCATCTTCCCATACAAAGGACAGCAACATCAACCTAGAGAAAGTAAATGAGATGGACATTTTGTTCTTGGAGTCATTACCGAATCCCCATGCTCTCTAAGTTAATTTTACTGGTGTATTAGATCATGCTGATAGTTGTATTTAGATAGGAAGGAGTGTTTTGTAGGCTATTATCATTGTGCCCTGGGAATATCTTGTGGAATATTAGCACTGTGTGGGGCTGATATTGTTGTATTTGATGGTGCTATTGCTTTGGTTCTAGAAGAGCTTGCCGCGATGACCCAGCCCTCTATGTTGGGACTGCTAGCATGAAGTGTGATTTTGCAGCCTGAGATGGAGAGAGGATCTGAATTTGAATTCCTGCTCTGCCACTTGCTGCCTTAGGCTAGTTGTTGATAGTACTGGGCCTTGATTATACTGGGATCATCTAGAAGGTTTTTTCTAGCTCCCAATCCTATTTGTTTACTTCATGTGTATTTAGAATTTACTTTGGGGTATGTGTTATTTCTTTTTCTCCTCCCCCTGTAGAATATAAACTCCTTTGAGGGCATGGACTGTTTATTTTTATTGTCTTCGTAGCCCCAGAACCTGGCTTAGTGCCTGGAATTTTATAGGTGCTTAATACATGGATGTCATTCAAGTCTATGTCGCTTGGGGTCCTTCCCCACCTTACTGAGCCGGAGAGTGGAAGCTGCTGCTGCTATCCCAGCAGAAACATTCTGGGAACTGTGACTAGCAGGGCCTTAGAGCTGCACTGTGGGTGGCTCCAGGGCCTGGAAGTTAATGCTGCCAAAGCCAGTCCTAGGCCTCTAAAAGGTTCTGCTGTCTAGTTCTTACCTAGTGCCCACCAAAGCCAGAACCAGGGATTCCCAGGGAGCAGACAGGAAACAAGAGAGCAAGGGAGAGACCATCCAGAGGGAGGAAGGGATTTAGGGTGTTCCTCTGCTGTGAGTACTCCATCTCAAGGGATGAGAGGAATTTGGAGGCCTCTATCTCCCCCTCCCCTAGCTGGGTGCCACACCAAACAGGGCCAGTCTAACACAGCATCACACTCTTCCATCCTTCCCCACAATTCACAATCAGGAGCCTGGATTTCTTTCTCCTTAGGGAAGATGATAGAAGGCAGCAAGATTGCCATTTATTTGTCAATTATGTTAATAATTAATAGCCAACCCTCAGTGATCCATGTACAGATTATCTACTCTGTGGATTCTCTGCTGCAAGTTTTTCATCCTGGCCCTTTCTCCCAGAGTGCCCTACTGTTCTGTCCATCATTGTGTACTCAGGGAACTCAAACTCATTTGAGTATTTGCCTGCCTAATTAGGGAGGTAAATCTGCTTCGAAATAATCACCTCATATGTTCCAAAGCCAAAAAGAAATTACTTCTTAGTCCCTCTTCTGCCCTAGACTATCTGTGCTCTGTTAGCAAGGATTACTGCATGCCCTCTGTGTCTCAACACACACCAGAGCCTCATTACTGGCTCTCTAACCAAATATTGTCCTCCACTCAGCAAGTTTTGAGAAGCAAGATCTGCTCATTGCAGAGCAGCAGGTTACAATGACCCAAAGGGGTTAGGTTACTTGCCCAAAGTTGTACCAGATCTTGATAAACTGGGGTTGGACTGGCTGTGGAGTCTAATGGAAAGAATACTGAATTAGGGATCAAAGGACCCTTGCTATGTCTAGTTCTGTATTTTAATAGTTGTGTCAACTGACACCCTTTCTTCTTCCTCCCCGCCCCCACTTTCACATGTGTAATCAAATGGAGTAGACATTGTTTGCATTTCCTATTTTTAAGGGTTATGAGCAAAGTATTATGTGAAGTAGGTAGGGTGTACTAAAGAATTGTCTCGGCTTACAGCAAATTTCCATCAGAAAGCAGAGAGAACCAGAGAAATAAGCAGAAAAACAATTTTCAGGATGTGTAGACACACTTTTCCTTTCCTACTTCCCTAGCTGAGACTGTAATCTTTCTCAGGAAGTTGCTCTAAGAAGGTTGGGATTTCACTGATTGGAGTTTCTGAATGCCTTTGGGACATGAATGGGAATAGAGACAGGTTTTTCCCATTGTATGAATAAAATTTGAGCATGTGGAAATAACAATGCATGGGATTATTTTATTTATTATCCCCACTCTTCTCCCCTCCCCTTCCCTAAGTGTACCTTATCTGATTGGTTCATTGCGGTCTATCTCCGGATAATGGATATCTTGGTGTCCAGAAAGGTGTCCTAGACAGCTCCTGTGGTTCCTTTCTACCTGGCACTTGAGTAGATTTATCCCTCTTGTTTGTGGCACCCATAATAATTAGCATCCCCCACTGGGCTAGAACACACTAGTAATCAGTGTGGGGTTGATGGATGGCCATTTGGGAGCTAATGAAGCGGCCCCCTTCTCTAATGTGGCTGTTCCCAGGAAAGGGCCCTATCTGCCTGTAGCCAATGCCTGTTTTGCACAGTCCCCTTGCTCATTCTTTGCCTGTCTCCCAGGAGTCAGATAAACTGCTCACAGTCAACCCTAAAGATGGGGTAGCAGTGAAATAGTGTGGAAATGGGACAGGGGAGGCAGGCATCAGCAGGGTGTCTGGGGAACCTTCCACGCTGTGCCCCCACAGAGGTGGTTGCAGAGGGTATTTGGAAGATTTCCATGACTAAACCCCTCTTGACTCTAGCCATGCTATCACTATGCTCCTCTCTGAGTTGTTCATTTTATAATGGTTTACATCCATTTATGGGGTTTTTGCAAGTGTTTTTATATCCCCTCTGTACATGTGCATGTCTGTATTCTGTCACCCCTGCTAGATTATGCATTTTCCTGGTCCTAGGAGGCATGTTGTTTTCCCTTGTTCCCTTCCCAGCCTTCAGTACAGGGTGGGGCATGAGCATGGTGCTGTTGGGCTACACAACAGCTATGTCTACACAGCAGCTCAACTGAAGAATCAGAACTAGGTCAACAAACCAGTTGTTTTGTCTACAGCCTGCCAAACAACCTGTTTTCCAATTTGTCCCTCAGCTGTTTTGATTTTGACTGAGTGTACCCCTATATTCCCTCACACCCACAATGCATAATACATGTACTTTGCTCACATAGGCAGGGTGATGTAGTAGAAATAGAAAGGCTTGGGATTAAATTCCATTTCAGAACTCACTAGCTGTGTGACTTAGGCAAGTCTCAAACCTCTGTTTCTTTATAAAGGAGGAAAAACAATTAGTGTTTAATTCATAAGAACAAGTCTCAGATGCAATAAAGAATATAAAAGCATCTGACCAACTTTAAAGCACAGCGTATATTATAAAAATTATTAATATTCCAAGATTACCTTATTTCAGACATAAACATTCCTCCTGCCATATTCATCTCCCTTCTCCCTTTTCCACCAACGATCCCAACCTACCGTTTTAAACATGACATGTGACTTGACCAAGACCACACCACTCTTTAGTAGGTTAATCAGAAGTGAGAAGCCATAAAGTAAGATAGAATAGAAAAAAAATGCTGAGTTTAGGGAGTCAGAAAATGGTAGGATTAAGGAACCATTCAATGATTTATTACTATATTACATAGGCATTACACATAACTCTTTGTCTTTTAAATATCTTGTAAAAACCAAGCTTTCAAGCCTTCTCTAAAGGTCTTTGGGGACACTTTATGGTGTGAAGATGATCCTGAGTTCTTAGAGACTATGAAAGTTGTTTCTGGCTTCAGTGGCAGAGACTTCGGATATGAGCTGGGCAGCTAGCAGAAAAGGCTCATTACCACAGGGCAGTCCACCAGGTGACACAGGATTCAACCACAGTAATTCACAAAAAATAGAATCTGGTAAGGCAGGGCTTTTTAAACTTTTTCCATTCAAGATTTATTTTTTCCTGAGAAATTTATTTGTTTACTGACAATAAATCATAATCTTGCAATTCCCATATAGGTCAAGACCCACAGTTTAAGAAGTTTTGACCTAAGGCAGAGAGGGGCTGAAATCCACAGGAGTCAAGGGAGTATCCACAAAGATCAAGTCACTGACCTTGAAGTGTTGAAACCTGTCCTGTCTTTGTGGGGAGGAAATGACTTTTTAATCCATGAGGCACTGTATAAATCAGCTATGAAAACCTCCACCCTAGTTCCATTCTCCTGATTGGTTACTCCCTCCCTAGGACCACCATCTTAGGAAGGATCCTAGTTATGGTTCACTTCAAATAGGTCTGGTCTTTCCAATTCTGCTTTTCCCCTCTGCTTACCTGATTGCAATATGATACTACTGATTCTTTCCAATAGCCCCTTTCCAGTTTTTTCCCTCATTAGAATATAAGCTCCTTGAAGGGAGGGACTGTACCTTTTTCTTTCTTTTTTTTTTTTTTTTTGTATTTGTATCTCTGGACATAGCACTATGCCTGGTACATAGAAAGCACATAATAAATGGATTGTCTAGCTATCTCATAATAAAATACCAGGTTTCTTGATTCTTTCTTCCATGTAGAGAAGTGGAATTTCAGGTCTAAATCTCCAAATCTTTCCTCCTTATTTTCCTCTACTAACTCTGTTAGGCTGCAAGCAAGCCACTTGAGGGCAAGGGCTATTTTGCTTATGTGTATATACTTAGCTAGTGCCTGGCTCATGGTAAATACATAGTAAATGTTCCTTCTGTCTAGCAATATTTTATTAAGTAGTGTCATAAAGAAATCATGACCCCTCCTCCCCCATGGACTATACTGTCTAAATTATACTGGTTTTCTTTGTGGTTTTTTTTTTAATTGATTAGTATTTTATTTTTCCAATTACATATAAAGTTTTCAACATTTATTTTTTTATAAGAGTTTGAGTTCCAAGTTTTCTTTTCTCCCTCCCTCCTTTACCTCTTCCCCTCTTCCCAAGACAGCAAGCAATCTGATATAGGTTATACATGTCCATTACGTTTTTTGGCAAAGACACTAGAGTAGTTTCCCTTTCCGGTTTACTATTTCCTTTTCCAGTGGATTAAGATGAACAGGTTAAGTGACTTGCCCAGGATTACATAGCTACTAAGCAGCTGAGGTGTAATTTGAACTCAGGTCTTCCTTAATCCAAGTCCAGTGCTCCTTCCACTTGGGCAAGTATGCAAGATCACACAGCTATTAAGTGGAGTCAGTCGCGTTTAAACTCAGATATTCCTGATTTTCATGTCTCCACACTCTTGAGACTTAGAGATTAAGAACCAAGTCCCATAAAGCTCACATCCTTCCCCTCTCCCTGCCATTTCACACCCTTTCTCAGTCAAGAATCAGATAACCTTTTCCCTCCTGGGGCCTCTGGGAACATGACAGTTCATGACAACATGATAAGATGGAATGAGAGCAGTGGTTTGCCTGCTTGCCTCCAAACTAATTAGTGGCTGTAATTCGGCTCCTCCATGACAGATATATATTGATCTTGTTTTTATATGGGGAAATCCCTCAGAAAACAATGTTCAGAGATCCCCTAGCCAGAGGTGTGCTGTCCCTAGTGGTAGGGGGATGGTAAAGTATCAAAGGGCATGATGAACAGATTGGGGCTACAACTTCTCCATCTACACAAGATCAAATGACAACTTCTAAAAAACAGATATGGCCTTTAACCTTGGCATCCAGCCAAAATATTCTTGATTCAGGATTATGCTGGGGAGCTGTGGGGGCTGAAAACTAAGAGACCTTAGAGTTCATCTAGTCTACATAAAAGGAGAAGTAATATGGAAAAACAGAGTGACTGCTGAATCTGAATTTTTTTTTTGTTTAATAGTTAAGACTTTGTGTTCCAAATTTTTCTCCCTTATCTTCCCCTTCCCAAAGACAGCAAACAATCTGATGTAGGTTAAATATGTTCAATCTTTTTATTTTTATTTTTTTTCCTTTATTTTCTTTTTTCTGGTTACACATGTACATTAATTTTTAAAGACACATTTCTTTATGAATCATGTTTGGAGAGAAAAATCAGAACAAAGGGAAAAACCACGAGGGGGAAAAAAAAAAAGATGAATCTAACATGTGTTGATTTACATTGTCTTCAGTGCAGTCCTTTAAAACATTTCCATATTTGTCATGTGCCAGAAAAAAAAAAAAAAAGACCAAAAGGGGAAAAACCACCAGAAAGAAAAACAACAAAAAGTTGAAAATATTATGCTTTGATCCACATTCAGTCTCTGAATGTGCTGCATTGCTGAGAAAAACCAAGTCCATCACATATTCTTGCTGTTACTGTGTAAAGAGTCCTCCTGGTTCTGCTTTCTTCACTAGCCATCAATTCATGTATTTCTTTTCCAGGCTTTTCTGAAATCAGCCTGGTGATCAGTTCCTACAGAATAACAATTGAATCTGAATTTTCCTAGTTCTAACAGACTTCTCTCTTGAATGGAATTGATTGAAGTCTTCTCAGTTTGAGACTAAGCTTAAGTCCTTATTCCCAGAGCTGGAAGGTCAGACTAAGTCAGGGAAGTTACAGGAACCGATGTGACCCGCAGGGAGCAGACAACATTGGTGCCAGTTGGTCAGGGATGGTTATGTCTATCCGATGAAAAGGCTCATGTCTTTTCCTATTTAAACCCCTACAAGCCAGAAGCTGATCAGGTTCCATGAGCACATGGTGGGAGCTGGAATGGCTTGGGCCTTTCCCTACATGGGCCAAAAAAAGACTTTATCTTTGTACCTGAAGATGTCTCTGATTAGTTAATTTGGGGAAGGGTCTAGCACCCATCCCACACATTCTGGATCCAGAGCAGAAAGACAGTACTAATATAAGCACTTTGCAGATGTCATTTTGAGTTTCACAAAAACCTTGGGCAGTAAGGTATTATTATCTATTTTATAATCGAGGAAACTAAGGCAAACTAATTAAATGTATTACCCAAGATGACACAGCTAGATTTGAAGTCCTCTCTTCCTGCTTCCTGAGCTATCCATTGCACCACCCAGTTCCTTTAGGTCTAGAAACTTGTAAATTTTATCTGCCCTGGTGCTTAGAATTAAGCTCTTTCAAAAGAATCCTATTAAAGGTATTGTGGCAGACTAATTGTAAAATTTTTGGTGGAACCATTTACCTTAGAAATATGCAAAGGCTATCAATCTAATTGTTTTGTTGATTGACTGGACTCACAAAGTGGTGGAGGAAATGTTAATAGTAAACATAAAAGTGTGTTATTTGCACTTTCTCCCCCACCCTAGGGAGCTGATTGTTAAATATTTACCTGCCTCCCCCTGAAGATATTTTTGTGGAATGACAACAAAAATGGTGAATTTTATCTTATCTTCTCCAACTTAAGAGAAATTAACACTATAATTCGGATATGCATTATAAAATGACTACTTTACATTTTTATAGGATAAGTTTTGTAAAGTAATTCCCAGTTTTATGTTGTTATCTCTTTAGATCTTTACTACCAGCTTGTGGGGTAGCTGCTATTATCATTCCCATTTCACATAAGAGCCCACGGAGAAGAGATTAAATTTTTTGCCTAGAGGTGACTCTAGGTTGTGTGACCAACTGATTCAGGATTTAAATTCAGCTTTTCTATGCTCCAAATCTAGCTTTGCTGCCTAATAAAATATTGGGTCATTTGTTCCCCTTTTAACTTCTGACCAGGAAAAAGGTATTCTATCTCAGATTTGGATAGCTTCGCTCATAAGCAGATCCAGAAAGATAATAATACCCACTGGGTATGAGTATGTATAGCTTGCAGAGCATTTTTACCTGTTCTCTCACTTGATCAACAAACTTGTCAAGTAAAAAAAGAGAAGGTATTATTATCCACATTTAATAAACTGAGGCTGAAGGAGTTCAATTAATGAAGTCCGGGAAGAAATTGACGGAGTCTTAGGACTTAAAACCCAGATTCCATGTTCTTACCATAGTTCTGTTGTGTTTTTCTCCCAGAAGCAAGCTTTTGTCTACCCAGGTTTCCTCAGATGCCAGAATCCATGGGCATTCATAGATAAGAGAGAATAGGGTTAGAGCTCTTTGGTCCTGCAGGCCTCTGGCATTTCAACTTCTTTTTGAAGGAGAGCTGCTTATCTCTCTAGGAATTAAGTTGATGAAGGGAACCAAAGGAGCCAGAAAGAGTGGTATTTATCAAGAAGTAGGAGTGGAAAGAGACATGGAGAAGAGATAAGAATTTGAGGCAGATAGCACTGAATCTGGCTTCCTTCTTGCCTAAGACAATATCTCCAAGCTGACCCTGTCCTGGACAAAGAAAAAAAAAATCACGTCATCCCAGTTGTAGAGAGAGTTGTGAGTCCCTAGCAGGGTTCACCAAGGTTTCATCACCATGAACCCAATGGTGATGCAATTGATGCTATCTGGTCCCTGGACTGTGCTGACTCAGTTAGGAGGTGGTATGGTGTGATTTCTTGGTGACCTATTGTGATATTATGCTGTGATGAATCTGTTACATGTCATGTCATGTTGTGGAGAAGGTACTACTTTATACTACCAAGTTCCTACTAAATACAGGAGTATATAAAGTATGTATGCGTACATGAGGATACAAAGGCCCTGCAAGAATAACTCAGCACTAAGGTATTTTCTTTCTTCCTCTCCTCCTTTCCCCTTCTCTTTTCCATCTTCTATTGCTTCCCCTGGTCTCCCTTCTTTTTCCTAAGAGGTTTTTCTTTTCCTCCCCTCATTCCCCATCCAATGTTTCCCTTCTCTTCCTCTTGCTATCCCCCTTTCTTTTGTCAGTAGTAACTGTTCTTTGTTCTGAAGTTCCCTTCACTCACAGGACAGTCTCACACACACACTTCTCACCTTTCTTTGGACTGAATACTGGAAAAGCACAGACTACATGTCTGACACTTCACAGCAATAGCACCATATATGAGGTAGGCAGTACACGTGTCATTGTCCCCATTTTCAGATAAGCAAACTGAGATTCTCTAGAGAATGTCACCTAGTTAGTGTTCAAGTATTCATTATGTGATTCCAGGTTCCCCCAGACTGTGAGCCTCGGATTCCCCCTTTGACATGCTCCCAGACCTGAAGTCCCTTATTGCCAAGGCTTGAATCAGTTTCTATCTCACTGGGTCTGACACACCTTATTTCACTTTCCTGCTCTCTGACCTATGAGGGGATCACTCCTCACTCTGTCCCCTCTCTTCTCTCTGAGCCACTTATTTCCATGCCCAGCCACTCTCCATCAGAGCAGCCCCAGAGGGCTAGAATTTTCATCTCTACCTTTCTCTCCAGATCTGGGCCTGTCATTCATCTGCAGCTTCTGCCCATCCCCTCCTGGCATCAGACCCCTCCCTACAAGGGAATGCATGGCATGGCATGGGTGGTACCATTCCTGAGCCCCTTCCTCGGGCACCTCAGACTTAAGTATGCCAGATGCCTGAAGGCCGGGGAGGGATGAGGAAAGGGAGGACTCAGGTAGGGTAGACTCTCCATAGCCCAATTCCCAAATGTGGAGGAAGGGACATAGATTGACAAAAGGAGTGGGAAAAGGTTGTGTCCTAGTCTTCATATTCCCCCAAGGAAGATCTCCAAATAAAAGCTTTAATGAAAAATCCCTCTCCTGGAAACCATAGGTCCATCCACCTACATCAAGACCAGAACTCCCCACAAAGAGGGAGGGAGTGCAGTTTGCCAGGCCATGTAATAGAATCCGTGGGCTCAGACAACTGGGGCAAAGAGTACGGGGAAGAGTGATGAGGGTTGGGGAGAGAGAAGGGATGTGGTAACTTAGAGTAAAAGGGAATAGAGCAAAGACCTGGAGCTGAGGTGAAGTACAGAACCTGTTTTGGGGGGAGATGAGGAGGCAGACTAGAACCAAGAGAGAAATTTAGGAAAGGTGGAACCAAGATTTGGAAAGTCGGGTCAGGAAGTCTACCTCAGTTAATAATTAGTGAAGGTGGTTAATAAATCATTGACAATGCTCCTTCCAAATTGCAGCTTTCTCCCCTCCCCCTGCCCTTTCTAGAATTGTGTCCTAGGTTCTCCTTTGGCACAGCTTCCTCTCACTGTAGCCCCAAGGTACTAAGGGGTCACTTTCATTCTGGGTGCACTTTCTCCCCTCCCCCCAACAAGGTTTAGGTCTTGAGCAGACTATTGTTTAATTCTAGGGGGAAAAAGTGGCCTAATTTAGTGTTCTTCCCTATAGACCCTTCTGGGGTGTTTCCTTGATATCTAATTCTACCAGGAAGCAGGGTAAAAGGAATTCCAATCCCTTTCCTCAAAAGGGCTGTGGTGGGCAGGCACAAAGGGGTCTCCAGAAAAAGAAAGCTTGTAATTCTGCTAGTAAGATTCCTTGTCAGTGCCCAACTTGCCCCTAGTAGTTTATTTGGCATTAGGCCCTTTTTATCAGCTACTATCACCATAGTAAGGTGGAGCCTGGCACTGGCCCACAGAATGGGGGCAGGGTGTCCTACTTGGGCCCTGTAGTGTCCCTGGAAGGTCAAAGCTCTCTAATGTAACTCTGTGGGAAACTTTCCTTTCTCTGACCTTTGGAGAAAACTTCCTGCTTCATTTATCCTGAGGGATCTTCCTCAGAATCCCAGAAAACAAGGTTTGATGGGATCATAAATAAGAAGCTGGATAGGATTTAATCCAATCCCTTCTCTTCTGTAATGAGAAGTGAGTCAGAGAAAGGGGCAGTGGAATGCCTAAGGTCTTAGAAGTGGAAGGAAGAACTGGGACTTAAACCCAGGTTTCCTGATTCTAGATCTGGACTCTTCCCATTATATCCCATTATATCCCATTATACCACTGCCTCCTTTCCAGTCACTTATACACTTCTACATTTTGACATCCCTGTAGCTCTGTTGGTCCCACACCAAGAATCAAAATTCCTCATTCAGACATATCTTGTTGCCCCCCTCCCCTGGCCTGACGACACTGCTTCCCTGATTTCCACCTTCTCTGTGTCAGGCAGATAGAGAAGCCTTTGGCTTCAGAGGGGTAGTGTTTGTGTATATGAGCAGGTGGCATCTTGTATGTAGTTTGTCATGAAGCTATGCATAACTTTCTTGTAATTGTGAGTTTACTATATATAATGTACATGTGCTTTATGGATGCTGAGCTTATGGATATGTGATCATTTGTTTGGCAAAGGCAAGAATTGCTAGGGTTTTTTAAAAGTATGATTATATTTGTTTTGTGTTTTACAAAGCATTTCTTTGTTCTGTGTTAATCCAAGCGTGTAACTGTGTCATAGATTATAGATTTAGAGCTGTAAGGGACCTTAGAAGTTAAGAGAACAATCCCTTAATTCTATACTTGGGGAAACTGAGGCTGAGAGGTTAAATGATTTGCCCAGGGTCATCCAGCTAAGTAAGTGCAGAGGTTTAAGTCAAACATTTTGTCATGTCAGCATGCATATGAGCCTACTGTCCCTGCTTTTGCACTTGTATGCTCATAGATACCATGCACATATGCCTCTATTTATTACTGCAAACACGTATTTACATGTGCTTCTGTTTCAGTGTATTCTGTATGTGTAAGGCATTTCCCTCCCTTTCCCCATGGGAAAACAGAAGCAAAGCAGTCAATTTTACCCTGTAAATGTGACTTTACCCAGATTTTTTTGTGGTCTCAAGGATGGACTTTGTGGAAGCATTAGGTACAATTTCCATGATGCCCCTTTTATTGGGGTCCATCTTCTCTGCCCCCAACTAAGCTGGGGTAAAGATCAGACTCTCCGGGGGAATGATCACCCTCTCACCCAGACAGTACTTTCTGCCGCCTGAACCCCACTCTCACCAGGCATAGGAATTCCTAATTAGTGTATAGGTGAAAGGGAAGGGCCCAAGTGGAGCGACCTTCTGGGGTTGAAGATGACTAGTGTTCCCCCTTCCAGGCAGGGGTTTCCCTAGGACGCCACTTTTTACACAGACTTGTGTGAGGTATAAAGGAGCACCCTCCCCCCAAAACATAGCATGTACCAAGCTGCTGTGTGGGGTGAGAGGCTAGAACCAAGGGAGGATGAGGATGTTTTGGGAGGGGACAGATTGGGGGGGGGAGTAGGGGGAATCGGTGTGCACAGCCCCTTGTGGCCTGAGTGATTCCTCCCTCTCCTGGCTCTGTCTAATTGGAATTTGGCTAGTGAAGACCATCTGTTCTATTCTGGCCTGTTGTCATGACAACCAAGTGGCTTGAGACTGAGGTTTACTGAGAGAGAAGTAGCCTGGGGGATGTCGGGAAAAAACAACCAAGGTCCTCCCCCTCAAAAACTCCATTCCCCCATGTGTGCCCCTCCTAAACCCCTAGCTGAAAATAGAGCCCAGGGTTCCCCTGGCTGAGATACTTGGGAGTCCCCTTTGGCTGTGATACTCCTATCCCCACCCTAACCTCTTTTGTCCAAAGCCTCTACTATTTCCCATACTCCTCTGGTTCCCCACATCCCACTTTCTCTCTCTCCATTCATAAGTACTTTGGGCTGAGCTGCACAGTCAGTCTACGTGCTCAGCTTCCTCTCCCCCAAATCCGTCCCAGCATAGGCCCCTCCCCTTTGTTCCCCACTTACCCACCCATCTCTCTTTCCCCCCACCAGGAGAGAGATGTTAAAGCATTTTTGTCTTTCATATTTCTCTTCCTAGTCATTGTTCTTGCTTGCAGCCTCAGTTATCTCTAGCAGGATCAGATAGCACAGCCAAACTAAATCTAAAAAAAACTCATGTAAGTGAAGATGAGGTCCTAGATGGTACCCTCCAGGAATCATCTTGGCTGGCCATTATTTCCTCACAGCCGCTCATAACCTTAGGAAAATAAGCTTTGGTCCCTGTAAGAAATTCCACCACCTCCCCCCAACCAAGCATTTCATATCCTTCACATATATGCATCCCAGAAGTCCATTCATGGCATCTAATCTAAACTCCACCTGGTTCTGGTGAGGCTGTGCCCCGGAGCCAATATTATCTAAATACTGTTTTAATGTTCTTTAAGGTAAAACCTTGATAGTAGGATCCCCCTTTCATATCAACCGGAAAATAAGAACTCTTTATTTTCAAGAGGAAAAAGAGAAAAACAGCATAATAAAAGTAAAGATAACTTGAGATCAGAGATGAGATACTAGGCAAGTAGATGATATGGATGGTCTGCTAGGATATGCTTTTTAAAAATGTAAAATTTTTCAATTAACAAGCAGCTATTTTCTCCCCCTTTTCTACACGCCCCTTCACAAACACACATACTTTTGAGAAAGAAAAACAAAACTCATTCACTAAATACACAAAAGGCAAGCAACAAATCCCCATGTTCTCTATAACCAAAAAATGAATGTCTCATTTTGTTAGGGTATAATTTGCCTGGCTGATTTAGAAGTATCCTAGAATAAAGAAGCCTGTTTACCTGCTGATTTTTCCCCCCCTTTCTATTTGGGCTTTGAGCCTTCTGCCTTCGGTTTTACCCTGGGACTTTCATGGATCAGAGGAGCGGAGATTTCAAGGTAGGCTTGTGGAGATGAAACAGGGAGGCCTAAGGAGGGAAGGCAGAGTATTGGGAACAGCAGGGAGGATGTATGTACCTGAAGGCCAGCTGGGCAATGCTTTGAATTCCCAAGAGCTCAGATGCACTCTGATATACCAAGCATCTCTGGTGTATTGTTTCCCTTTTTATTTCTGAACAGCCAGCTCTGTTTTCTCAGGGCAACTTTTTGGGCAAAGGCATGTCCATTACCTCTCTGTTCCTCTGTTTCTGAAGAATCCGACTTCCTGGTGAGTAAAACAGCACATGGCCTAGCCCTTTGTGCACATAGGGAGTCCAGGTCCAGGCTCCTGAGCTCAGCATGTGAGCTATGCTACCTTAATATTTTCTCAAAGAACAGGGAAGACTGCCCTTTGATACACTGTTGATACAATTCTTGGGGCATATTAGTCAATATTCTGTAGCACCTGATGAAGCTGGGGGTTTAGGCATCAGGACTAGAATCAGAGTTCCTGATTGCTTTTGCCATTCCCAAACTCCTCTTGCTAGAGCATTATCCTGAATATGAAGGACAAAGTTCAGATACGCTGCACAGACCTAGGTACCCTGCAAACAAATATTGTTGTTTTTGGTAGTCCTTATCCTATCTTATCATCCTTTGGGAAAGATAATGGAATGGTTTGTCTTTTCCTTCTCCAGTTCATTTTTCAGATGAGGAAACTGAGGCAAACAGGATTAAGTGACTTACCCAGACTCATGACCAGCTTATAAATGTCTGAGGTTGAAATTAAATTCAGGTCTTCTGACTCCAGGCCACCAGGCATGTTATGTTTTGTGCCAGCTAGCTGCCCTTACCTAAACAAATGGCGACACATAGAGACACAAACACACACATACACACTATAGAAATGAACATCCCTTGTTGTTGCTGCAAAGATTTATATCTGAACTCACTCCGGGCGATGATTACTAAAGCTTTTGGAAGAATTGGACTCAGAATTAATCTGGGAAAGCTTCTTAGAGAAACCCCTTATGAAGAGGGTTTGAAAAGGAAAACAAGGACGTGACTTGTCAGAGAGGATGGAAGAGAAGTGAACTACCTTTGGCAGCTCTCTGTGAAAAGCTTCAGAGTGAAAAAAAAAGTGGGAAAGATATGAGTTATGGGGAGTAGAATATTGGGGAAGGGGAGAATATGAAAGTAAGCTTTAAAAGTAAAGCTCGTAGGTAGAAGTTCCAGGGAAGAACACTTCAGCCTCAAATGATGAAAGACTAACAATTAGAGTTCTCCAAAGAGACTGCCATGAGCGTCTCAGAAGGTAAGGAGCATCTGTCTCTGGGGATTTGAAAGCACAGGCTGGATGACTTTGGACCAGGCTTAGATGGAACCAATTGACTTTTTAGCTCTATATTCTATTCCCCACCAACTCTTTAAAGTTTTTCTTCTAGCTCTAAATCTATGACTTATGACTAAATTTCTTGAGGAAGATGTGATTATTTCTACTCTGGGAAGAAAAGATGAGTGATGAGATTAGTGGGAAGCTGATAACAGGCCTTTGCTTCCAGGGATGAATGAAGGAAGAAGGGTCTAGACTCTGTGGTTGAGAGAGAATGTATGATATGTTAGAAGCTCTAAACTCAGTCCACCAGTGGAGACAAGCCTCCAAGATCTGCCTTCAATCTTCATTTCAAAGCTTGAATCTCTTAAACTATTATCTATCCTCATTCCTCTCTTGAACTTTCCTTCCCAACTTTTTACCCATTCCATTCCTTCTACTTGAAATTCCTTCCTGTTTCTGCTCTTCCAATCTCTCTCCCCTTGAAATCTGGAAACAAAAAACCCAGGTTCTGATCCATGTTACAACACAAGCTAATTGTGTGGTTATGGGCAAGTCAATCAACCTTAAGAGAACCTTAAGAGTTGGAAGTGGGGCAGCTAAATGGCATAGTGGATAGAATTCCTAGGAGTTAGGAGGATCTGAGTTCAAATTTGACCTCAGGCATTCTACATTTACTAGCTGTGTGACTGGGAGCAAGTCACAACCCCAATTACCTCAGGAAAAAAAGGGGGGGAAAGAGTTGGAAGCCACCTGAAGGGCCCTCTATCTACTCTAACTCATGTTAAAGAAAGAAGCCTTCAGCTACATCCCCATCAATGGTCATCCAGCTTTTAAGTGAAGATCCCCTGGGACAGATAGATGTCACAGTGTATATAGCATCTGCTCTGGAGTCAGAAGAGCCTGACCTCAGATACTTACTAGCTGTATGGCCCTGGGCAAATCATTTAATGAGATTCCCTCCCCCCCCCAAAAAAAAATTTCCCCCAGTTAGAAGATACCTACTGCCTCAAGGCAAGCCCATTCTACTCTAGAACAGTTCTGCCTTGGGGAGCAAAGTCTCTTCCTAGGAACTATAACCTTCGTAGTCCTTCAAAAATAAAACCACCCCTGCTCATATAAGACCCTCATAAGAGAGTAATAGTGATTATTCTCCTCCAATTTATAAATGGCCTTCCTGAAACACCTGGGAAAACTAGATGGCACAGTGGATAAAGTATCAAGCCTCATCTCCCTGAATTCAAATCTAGCCTCAGATACTTACTAGTGATCCTGGACAGGTCACTTAATCCTTTTTGCCTCAGTTTCCTCATCTGTAAAATGAACTGAAGAAGGAAATGGCGAAGCTACTCCCAAATTGGGTCACAAGGAATTGGACAAAACTGAAATAAGTAAACAACAACAAAACATGGTACTCAGAACTAAAAAGGAATCATTCTTGATTGTTTGCTATTTTTAATGTAACCTACAACTTCTATATCACACTACTCATTAGAATTGAGGTCCACTAGAATCCCCAGATCTTTTCTAAATAACCACTATACCTTCCAGTCTTGTCCTTGAGAATTTATGATACTGTTTTTTTTTTTTTTAATCCTAGTATAAGTCTACATTTATTCACATTAAATATTATTGTATTCAATCATTCAGTCTTTTTGGATCCTGATTCCATCATCTGACATTAGTTATGCCTTCCAGCTTTATGTCAAATTTGATAAGCATTGAATCTGAGCCTTTTTTCTGTCATTGACAAAAGGGTTGCACTGCTCAGGGCCTAGTACAGATCCTTGGAATGCTCCATTAGAGATCCCCTTCCAAAGTGACATCCCACCATTAGTGACTGCTTCTTGGGTCCAGCCATTCAACCAATTTCTAATCCATCTGTCTGAACACTGGTGTTCCCCAGATCTCCTTATCCTGTCTGAAACAATAACAATAGTCTCTTTAAGCTGTACTTTTCTCTTCAATAAATTGGGGTGATAATTTTATAGGACTAATTTTACAAACTGAACTTGATATAATAAATATCTTTACATTTATTACATTTGACATTACTCTTTCTTATACTGCATTCCAATCAAAATGGTCTGCTTACCATTCTCTAGGCTTTCCAGGAATTCTACTTCCTTCTATCTTTGCAAGGCTATTTCCTCGTCAAGAAATTCTCTTCTTCCTCATCTCTGCTCTACTCATCCTTCGCTTCCCTCTGAGTTCAGCTCAAGTACCACCTCTTAGAAACTGTTCCTTCTACCCTTCACAGTTTTTCACGATCTTTTTTTGTTCATTGTGTTTTTTAGTCATTTCAGACCTGGGCAATTTTTTATGACTCCATTTGGGGGTTTCTTGCCAAAGAGATTGGAGAGACTTGTTATTTCCTTCTCCGTCTCATTCTTCAGTGACTGGCCCACGGTCACACAACTAGTAAGTGTCTGAGGCTGATTTTGAACAATGAATCTGCCTGCTTTCAGGCCCAATACTCTTATCTTTTTTTCTTTTTCTTTAACTTGTCTGTTTATCTTTAACTTGTCTTCTATCTCCTTGAAGCTCCTTGAGGGCAGAGACTTTTTCCATGTTTGCTCATCCCTAGTGCCTGACATGTAGTAGGCACTTAATAAATGTGTATAAGTTGAATCTAATGGAATTTGAAGACCCTTGTCAGTTCTAAAGGTTAGGGAATAATATATTTGCTTTCCCTGTCTCTTATGAGACTTGTCTCCTACTAGATGGTGAATTTAAGAGCAAGGATGGTGCCATTCATTACCTTCCACTTCCCAAAAGCCCCTCCCACAAACCATCTCCCCAACCTAACTAGCACAGAACTGTGGATTCATAGCTGGTTTATCAAAAGCTAGTAAAAACATGAATATACTTAGAGAGATTGAAGTGTCTTAAGTCCTATTTTTAAGTTCTCTGAGGAAAGATTTCCTTAGACCCTGGAAGATATGAGGTCAAGGGCTACCTCAAGTTAAGCTCAAGGACTTCTGATTGACCCACTTGGGACCACTATTTGGGGGAGGACCTTAGCCATATCCAGGCTCTCTCTTCTAACTCTTCTTTGTATACTCCCTGGCTCCCCAGAAGTATCCTTCCCCTCCTTTTTGGCTTCCTGTCTGTCATGTATTGTTTTTATTATACTGTGTGCGGTCCTTGAGTGCTGCAACTGTATTTGGATTCCCAGTACTTAGTACCATGCCCCACACATATTAACTGCTTAATACATGTATTCTCTTTCCTTTCTCTCCTCCCTCTTCCCTCTTCTTTTCTCTTCTCTTTCCTTCTCTCTTCTCTTTTCTTCTCTCTCCTCCCTTTCTCTCCACTTTCTTACTCTCCTTCCCCACCCCCCATTTACCAGCCATATGACCTTGGGTAAGCCACAACTTCTCAGTACTCTGATCAGCTTAGAAACACAATAAGAATATCTGTGCCCATGAAATCACAGTCCAGTCCCTCTGCCTTTGAGCCAAAGTGTGAGAGCATTTATAAGACAATTTATGGAGGTAAAATTATGACTCCAACAAAGGTCACAATCTCTTTATCATTTGAAAAAGATCTTTTTTTCCCCCCATCCAGACAATTGTACTTTTCATATTTATCTTTCAGCCCCCTTATAGCTAGGATATGTTATGTAGTATTTCCCATGATCACTCTCCCTTTTGCCAAATACACTCAATCTACACATCAGATATGCCCCCTATAGTTAGAACCCCAGGCTCCCTCCATTGGGAGAGAAAAGATGTCAGCAGTATGGAGGACGAATGTTTTGTGTGGAGAATTATGGTAGGCACATTCCCCACAAAGGGATTCAGTTCCCAAGGAGGGTGCCAGGCAGACCTGCTGCCCCTACAAAAAACAAAGCCGTCCTAATTGGCTTTTAATCTAGGAATGTTGGGTCTGCTGGTGTTTGTACTGAATGGTGAAGAGAGATAATATCTTTGCCTTTGAGTGAAAAGTTATTTGATCTCAGTGTGTTGGAAAACCTGTGCCCTGGTGAGACTTGAGAGGGGAAGGAGGAAGAGAGAGAAGATAGAAGGAGGGAGAGGGAGCAAGGACCTGGCTCACAGCCTGATCCAGAGCCAGGAGGCGAGTTTTCTTCTTCCCAATAACAATCATAAATAAAGAGAAACAAGCATCTCTCTTGTCTTAGCTCAAGGCCATTGTTTTGTACTGGGGCTCTCTCTCCCACCTTACCTCCACTCCTCCCCCACCCCCATAAACCATTCAGTCATGGATGCAGTGAGGACAGATTGTCTGCAGGTAGACCTGGGAAGCCAGGCTGCCAGCTGTCTCACCTAAGCTCAGCAGAATGGTGGAGGTAGATATCGGGACAGGTGAGATGCCCTCTTATTCCCCCACTTCTCAGCATTTTTCTTTGCCCCCACCACTCCTACCTTAGGAAGGATTCAGGGATTCACAATATACCTATTCTGAAAACAGGCACCAAGAGTGGGCAACTACAAACAGTCCCTGAATTCATCCTCAAATAGCCAGGCAGCAATCTGTGTGCTGGGGACACAGATGGATTAGGCATGGACTCTTGTCTTTCCCCAGAGACCTTCTCCCATCTTCTCTACTAAGCCCTAGCTCTTCCTTCTTTCAAAGATCTTAAGATTCACCACTTCCAGCTGGTCCTTACTAACTGCATTGAATTCCACTCAAATTGATACTCTGAGTCTGGGTAGGGTCAGCAGCCACCGGAGCCTCCATTTACATAATGTTTCTAGGCTGTCTTTGGCTTAATTCTTTGTCATTGCATCTTTTTTCATGTGAGTTACGAATAAAAACATAGCTGTTCCAAGACAACTACCTAGTCTTCCCATTTGTTTCATCTCCACTCACCACCCACCCTCTGCTCCCCTATCTCCTTGTGTACATACTCCATTTAGCCACTGTGGTAAACTCTGAGAAGTGGAGAGATGGGGAGGAGACTTCAGGAAGAATAAGGCAAGTATGTTGTCCCCATTCCCATCCCCATCCCTGGCCTGGAGTTCTGCTATTCACACAGTGGGTGGGGAGCAGAATAAAATGACCTCTGTAGGACTTTTTTGACCTTGTCAGTGATTCTAGGATGTTTCCCAATTGGTGGATATTCTGATCACAGCCAAAGGCAATCTATTTTTCCTAATTGCTGGGTTCTGAGCTGTTCTCTTTTTGTTCCATGCTCCATCTAATTTGGAACATACCCCTCCATTCTCAACTTCCTTCCCACTCCCACATAAACATACTGCTAGATTAACTCTTGTCCTGGCCAGCACACAGCAACCCTTTATCTGACTCTCTCCATCCAACTAATAGACCACCCCATCACACACACAGGGGTGGGAGGAGAGGGAGAGAGACAGAGAAAGAGAGAGATTAAACCACTTGAGTCAAGAAGAACAGGAAAAGATGTTTTCCATAAGTCTGCTTCCTGTCAGATGAGGGCCTTCGATGAAATCCCTAGAAAAGAGAAGATAGAATTATCTGCCAGCCCTTATAACTAGCACCCCAGGAGTGAGGCAGCAAAGTTGTGGCTCAATGCCCTGACTCAGGGTTGCTCTGTGTTTCCTGAAGCCAGGTTTTCCAGGGCTAGTGGTAACCAGCCCTTGGCTCCAATTTTCTCTTGCTGTTCTGCCAAGTGCCGATCTGAAATTTGGTCAAACCATTCAGCAGTCCAGAATACCAAGCTCTCACTCTGGGTAAAGAGAACCTGTCCTAAACTTTTCACTTATTCATGGAATCAACAGTTATTGAGCATCAGCTAGACATAGGGCAGTAGCTCTTACTAAGGTGCATAAAATATGATTTTGCCTTCTAGCAGTATATACTCATGAAAGCAATGTGCAGAAAATCAGTAGGATGGAGTACAGCCTTTAGATAGCTTCTAGTCTAAGAAGAGACTCTTAGAAAGCTCTAGAGAGAACAGGAAGGAAAGCTTTGAGTAATTTTACTAACTCATATTTACATAGGACTTTAAATTTCTAGAGCCCTTTTAAAGTTTCTCAGGCCACAGCAGCCTGATGAAATGTGTAATACAAATATTATTACCTCTATTTTGTTTAAGAGAAAACTAACTCTGAAGTCCTCTGGGGTCATTCAACTAATAAGTGTTTGAGTTGGGGTTTTAACCCAAGTCTCTTGTGTCCAGATCCAACATTCTTTATACTAAGTAGGGGCTTTCTGTATGTCTAAGTCTTAAACTCAGGTAGGCCTCTCAGTCATATCTGAATGGATATTGGATCTGTAGCTGCCCAGAGAAAATTCTTTTCAGAAAGATAAGGCATAACATTATTTATATATGTAATATGAAAATCACTTACTGGTGAACATTTCTTTCCAGAGAAAAGAGAGAGAGGGAGGGAAGGGAGGAGATATGTTGTCTGGGGTTTAGTTTTATTAATTTTTTCTTTTTTTTTTAATTAAACCTTTTTATTTTCAAAACATGCAGATAGTTTCTTCAGCATAACATTGTGTTCCAAATTTCTTCCTTCTTCCCCCACCCCCTCCCCTAAATGGCAAGCAATCCAATATATGTTATACATGTTAAAGTATATGTTAAATCCAATAAATGCAAACATTTATACAATTATCTTGCTGCACAAGAAAAATCAAAAAGGAAAGGAAATGAACAAGTAAACAACAAAATAGAGTGAGAATGTTATGTTGTGTTCCACACCATAATATTCTTACTCTTTTTATTGTTGGGGTTCCTTTTAATTCCAAGGTTTGGAAAAGAGATAATAAAGTTGGAAGGGACAGACCTCAAAGACCATCTCATTCAATCTCCTTATTTTACAAATGGAGAATTTAGGCCCAGAGGGACAGAAGTGACACTTGAAACCAACCATCTCCACATTATATCTACTATCAAGCAAACACAAATTAGCAAACAAAAATAAATACTATGTGACCTTAATCTCTCTAAGGTCCCATTCACCTTATCTGTAAAATGCCACATCCGTTTAAAGGTAGGAGTCTGGACTAGATCATCTCTTTGGGGGAGGGGAGTGGCAAAGCAATTAGGGATAAGTGACTTATTCAGGGTCACACAGCTAGTAAGTGTCTGAAGTCCTCCTGACTCCGGGGCTGGTGCTGTGTGTTATTGTGCTACTGAGTTGTCCCTCAGCTGATCTCTTGAGGGCTCTTTCAATTGTTAGGATCTATGTTCATAAGTAATATTAAGAAAGGCCAAGAGTAAATGATGATACTCAGGGTGAGATTATACTAGAGGAGGAAAGTCTTACGTCGGTTTTAGAAGGAAGGAGAGGTTAAAGGTTTGGTAAAGAGGGTAAGAAGAATGCTGAGTGTTCAAATTGTCTTAGAGAGGGAATAAAAAAATTAGAAAGTGCAGGTTTACTAAATTGGAGTAAGACTAAAGGGGAGATAGAAGTCCTTGAATTCAGGAGTAGAGGTATTATAATAAGTTGTAATATCTATGAATATATATATTTGTATACATAGACATGTATATGTGTATATAATACTATAATATGTAGTGATATTATAAAATGTCATAGAAATAGCACTGGATGTGAAATCAATGACCTGTTTTGGCATCCCAGACTATTTCTTGTTAGCTGGATAATAAGGTAGGTAGGTCCTTGGTCAGACAAGGAATCTCTCAGGGCCTCAGTTTCCTTATCTGTAAATTGAAGGAATTGGATTGAACTAGTTGGTCCTGTCTAGTTCTAACATTCTGTAATTTCTCTGAGAGGAAGAATTATGTATAGTTCTCTTTTCCTGATAACTAAAAAAATTAAATCAATACGTAAAAAATGAGAATGATTTCTATCACCAGATTATTGACCATCCATGCTCAAGGAACTTAATAGCAGAGTGGTCAGAGCCAGGAATACCAGATAGATAAATATGTACCTTTTCCTAGCCTGAAGTATAATAACTGTTATTTAACTATAATAGCTACAAGTGTCTTAAAGTTTCTGAGAAAGGGTAAGGACAGAGTTTGGAAGACCCAATGAGGAGCAGAGGTGAACAAGAACAGATGTCCTTCCATGGATGGGTATAGGGAGATTTGAGAGAAGGTTAAGAGAGGCAGAACAGTGTCTGGGGACTGGGAAAAGAGATCATTTGGAGAAAAATAGAATCCAGAATTGTGAACAGGGATTGGTTGCAGCTACTTCAAGTTAGATGTCAAAATCCGACATCCAGAATTTCATCTTGTGTCCAAAGGGAAGAGTTAGAGAAGACAAGACTCATTCTATTTGGAAAATACAGTTAATACATAATTATCCATCTGGCTTTGTATTATTCACTTCTTCCTAATAAATGTTCCTCTGGGTGGCCTCAACACAATTTAATTCCAATATATTTTTAAACACCTATTTGAGCAAAATGAGGAATGCAAACCTGTTTTAATATCAGTTTAAAAAAAGAAACAGAATTAGGAAAGTAAAATTGCCAAGAAAAGATAAATATACACTTCTTGCTCCCCAGAATTATAATTTAGAATTACAAGGAACCATAGTGCTGTCATCAAGCCCAGAGATTCTCATTGTTGCTTGGGGTTCTCAGGGCAATACAAGAAGGCAAGGAAGGTCTGATGAGGTCAATAATACTAAGATATTTTAATTTCTACTATGGTAAATATCAATATTTGCAACCTAAAAGACCCTCAGTTTTTAAGTGTATAGAAGGAGGCTTGAGACCAAAAAGTTTGAGAGCTACTGATCTCTCCTAATCTCATTTGAGAGATGAGGTGCAAATTTACACACCTTCTCTGTACCTGGAACTATATCAAAAACTATGGGAAATGCAGAACAATAACACTGAACTATCAGGGAGCAAAGGGAAAGAGAATAAGCATTTATTAAGTGCTTACCACATGCCAAGCATTTTCTTAATTGCTTTACAAGTATTATTTAATTTGATAAGGGGAAGTACCAAGTAGAACAATGGATAGAACATTGGATATACAGTGACAAGATTTGGATTCAAATCCCATCTCAGACACTATGTAATATTGCCATCTTTGGAGGAGAGGGGAGAGAGGAAGGAGAGAAAAGAAATAAAAAGAAATTTATATAGCATTGTTATATTTAGAAGGAGTAGCAAGTTGAACATGATAGATTTCATGTACATTCATCTTTTTAAATAAGCTTATGAAAATTTTTGTTTTATTCCATAAATTAAACTTTAAATATGAATTTTTAAAAAGAAACAAAAAAGAGATGATTGCAGATATTGTGGCCTGCTTATAGTCAACTACCAACAAGTAGTTGTACCAGAAAAGGTGTTCAGGTGCAGGTGTTCTGAACTACATTACCCTTCAGACTTTCTAGTCCAGAAAAGAAGCTCTTCCAGAGCCAGTTCAGGACTTTAAAGCTGGCTTCTGAGCAAGCTCCAGTCTTTTTTTTCTAGTCTTTCTCTGCTTGGGTGATAACCCATTTCCTCCTTCCCTGTCCCCTAGGTTCCCAACCAACCAGTCCAGGGTCAGGGAATAGTCAGTCACTCCACTCTCCCTTGGATTTTAGCAAATGTTGAAGAAAAGGTGAAAAGCTATAAGCTGTGTCCCCCACATCCCCAGCTTGGGTATTCATTTGCTTCCTGGGTTGGAAGCAGTATCAAAATTCCAGTTGGATTGCAACTACGGGGAGAGAGGCAAGAAAGGCCAGGGTAGAGAGGGCTGAGTAAGGAGCCATATTTGCTCAGTAGCACATTGGTCCCTGACTGGGGACAGGATGGAAAGAGAGGTAGAGAGAGACAGCCAAGCAGCCCAGCCAGCTAATTTCCTAGCTAGAAGAAGAAAGACTATAGGGAAAGAACAAGGAAAGAGATGGCTGCATTTCCCCCATCACCAGTTTTCTTTGTCCAGCCTTTCATCCCAGCCTGGAATTGCTTCCCATAATGGCTGACTCTCAGTAATTCTCCCCAAGGCTATTTCAAAAGACAAAGGAAGGGAGTTGCTGCTCCAGGGATGGCCATTAAGCCCCTGAAAGAACTCCCCGACTGCTTGGGCAATATAGTAAGATGCTGTTTCTTTTTCAGTGAGTAAAGCCTTTTTGCATTCTGGCTAAGGAGGTGTGCCTGGGGAGGTGTGAATTGGAGGTTGTGGGAGGTACGGAATGACTGCTTTCATTGGGAGATAAGGAAGACTTGGCCCCTGGGGAAGAAAGGTGGAGACCATCCGCTGCCCTCCTCGAGGATGACCTCCTCCCTAAGACCGGGGCGTCTCCTGCGCTGCCTTAGGACTTCATTAAATTGCATTTTGCCTGAGTAGTTCTCAGGGCAGGGTAGGACGGTGACAGAATGAGTCAACACTACTCCTGTCACTGCTGGAGCCGCCGGGCATAGAGGAGATAATTGGGAGCCGTTTTGACAGCTTAATGTCTGAGGTTGCCTTCCTGGAGGTGCCGAGGTGTTGGGGGCTAGGGGAGGAGTGAAAAAGAAACCCATTGCATTTGTCTGCCTTCAGACTGACCCTCACTCACTCCACTCCACCTTCTTCAAACTCGCCTTACCGTCAGCAGTTTATTGGGCAGGAAAATACAACACGAGACGGAAATTAGATCTGGAGAATAAATGAGGCTTTCTTTATTAATTTGTCAGGACTAATTAGCATCTCCCCCAGATTCTTCTCTCCCAGTCCCACCCTGATCTGAGAAGAGAGGTGAGACATGAGAAGGAGGAGTAGGCATTAGCTTGAGACTTAAGGATGGCCCACAGTGAATCTAGGATCTCAATCCTTCCAGTGAGGAAGGACCTGAAGCACAGGAGGAACAGGAGCGGGTACCCAGGGTCTGATTTATTATCTGTTCTAGTCCCTTCCTTTTATAAGTGAGGAAACTGAGGCACAGAGAGCATAAAAAGACATGCTCAGCATCACCTAGGTAGAAAGTAACCTAACTGGTTTGAATCTTGGCTCTAGTACTGACTGTGTGGCCATAGGTGAATCACATTGATTTCCTAGACTCCAACTTGCTCTCTTGTAAAAGGGGGAGAGAAGGAGGGAGAGAGGAAGAGATTAAATGTTTTCATGCTTTCTAAGTTCCCTTGCACCCCTAAATCCTAGAATTTTGTTCAATTTTATATTTATTTTAACTTTTATTATAACTTTCTATCGATAGAACATATGCTTGGGTAATTTTTTACATTATCCCTTGCACTCACTTTTGTTCTGATTTTTCCCTTCCCTCCCTTCACCCCCTCCCCTAGATGGCAGACACAGTCTTATACATGTTAAATATGCTATAGTATATCCTAGATACAATATATCTGTGCAGAACTGAACGTTTATTTTTTAAATTTGAGTTCCAAATTCTCTTCCTCTTCCCAGCCCCTCTCCCACCCTTTGAGGAGATTAGCAATATGTAAATCTCATAATCTTGTCCATCTCCCCTCCATTCCTAGGAGATAACCACCAGCTAACAAATAGCTTGCTGGTAGAGATTTGTGGAATTGGGAGTAAATGAAAAGAAGAAACAGAGACAAGGTTGGGCAATTCTGCTATTTGGGCAGAAGATAGTAGCTTAGTTGTTAGTTTCCTATAGAAGAACAAGGATTCCTAGATCATTCATGCTGTTCATTCAATAGTGTGTTCTGGCTGCCCCGAACACTCATTCAGTCATATAAACTGCATGAAAGACTTAATATTTCAGGCCAAGGGAGGAGATACTCCTAACATCCTCAGCCTGGTCACACTATATCTGGAGCATTGTATGGTCTAGATCGAAGCAATATAAATATAGAGGAGTATTGACTGAGAAGATCATCTGATAGAGACCACTACAATGGGAAAGAAACTAAAAATGCTAACATTTAGTGAGAGTGCTAGACCTGAAAACTAAAAGACTGGGGTTTAAATTCTTACTCCAGACACTTCATGTTTTGTGACCCTAGGCAGTTTCTTGGTCCATAAAAGGAGGATGAGGAAATAATAGCACCTATCTCCCTATGTTATTGAAAATAAAATGAGCTGCTTAAAAGCATTCTATAAATGTTATTATTATTATCATCATTATAAGAAGAAGCTGGGAGTGTTTAGCCTAGAGAGCAGAAGATGGGGAGGGTCTGACTACATGATCTTCATCTATCTGAGGAGGGATTAGATTAGATTTGTTCTGAAGGCAGAATTGAAGTAGAAATTGTAGAGAGAGCATCAACTTCATATAAGAAAAAACTTGTAAACAATTACCTATTCAGAAGTAGAACTGAGCTATCTGGAGAATTACCAAGGATATTCTCACACAAACACACATACTCACCATCATCATCAGAACCATCATTGGAGGTCTTCAAAGCAGAAGATTGACGGTGATTTGTTAGAGCTATTACAGAGGGATTCCTGCCACACATATTTTATTTCCACTGTACCACAGTCTCACATCTTTTTAGTTGCTGTAATCTCCAGCACTTCAGATGGTCCTGTTAAAACTCCGTAGCATAGTAGTTGCTGGCTCAGTGGGATACATTTTTCCTAACCTCTGGGGTATAACTCATGTTGCATAACTTGTGGGGACACCACAAGTATCTATAATACTATTCTCTCTCTCTCTCTCTGAGTTGGGTTAAGTGACTTATCCAATGTCACAGATCTGAGGTTGGATTGCATCTCTTATTATCCTGACTCCAGAGCCAGCACTTTATCTATCTACTGTACCACCTAGCTCGCTACCCCTTACTATTTAAACTCCTTTTGCATTTATTGTCTCATTGTTTGCACCCTGTGCAAATAGGGAAGATTATTAGCCATATTTTTAGAGAAGTTTAGGTTATCTACTCCCAAGAGGAGATTAGAATGCAGAAATCCAGACTACTGGTCCAACATTCTATCCACTGTAGATTTTTGTTGTATGCCCTCCTGCCAGCCTTGGGGCATTGGGAGAGGGCTGATTCACTAAAAATTTGTTCTCTTACTAATTGCCAACTCACTTCCTGGGTGTGAGTTCAAAGTACTCTAGCCCACACCTATGCTAGTTCCCTTTTCCTCCAATATCTGATAGCTACTATAGGTCACTAAACTAGATAGTTATGATTTTCTTTTTCAGATTATTTCTCACCCCACCAAACCAAGGGCATCCTTCAATATACCTTTCCTCTTACCCTAGGCAATCTGGGGATCCAACCCTGCTGTTTTAGAAAATGAAGAATAAGAAAATGCCTTATTTCCTGGTACATAAGGTGCCATTCTGTATGTCACATTTTGTTTCAAAGGCAAAAGGGGTTAAACAATTTCTGCTATTCTATTCCCCTCTCTTCCCAAACAAATATTCTTCCTACTGCACATCTGCCTACAGAAGCAACATACCTGTTACTGCTGAGAATTGTTGAAAGTCCCCTTCTAAAAATATCCTGTCTCTGATCTATGGTGACTAGATTTTTGTTAATCACTATAAAGTCCTTTTTAGATTATCCAACCCCATTTTACAAATGAAGAAATGTGGCTTGGGTAAGGAAATGACTTTCCTACACCTTGAGATTTTGGCAACACTGGAAACTAAGCAACTTAAGTTAAAATCATGGAATTTCATAGTTGGAAGGAACATCAGAGGCTAACTAGTTTAGCCTATACAAAAATAAGAATCCTTCCAACGTCCCCAGTATAAGAGTCACCCTGATCCGGTCTTTAACATGAGACTTCCAGAGAATGAGGTCTCCCTGTCTTATTTCACTTTTGGATCATCCTAATTGTTAGGAAGGCAGCTGGTGGGTGTTGAAATAAAAAGAGTGCTGGGCCTGGAGGCAGAAAACCTCATCTTTCTGAGTTCAAATCTGGCCTCAGATACTTACTAGATGTTTGATCCTGGACAAGTCACTTAACTCTGTTTGCCTCAGTTTCTTCATCTGTAAAATGAGCTGGAGAAGGAAATGGCAAAACACTCCAATATCTTTACCAAGAAAACCTCAAATGTTGTCATGGAAAGCTGAACATGAGTAAAACAACTGAACAACAAAATTGTTGGGAGATTTTCCCTGTCTCTAAAGAATAGTATAGCATAATGGATAGAAGGCTGAACATGGAGTAAGCAAGACCAGATTCAAATTCTGCTTCTGACATCTACTTAGCTAACCTCCCTGATCTTCAGTTTCCTCACCTATGAAAAGGGACTCAAAGTAATGACCTTACAAAGTGGTAGTAATGCTTAAATAAGCTTATTTTTGTAAAGGGATTTGTAGACTTCTAAAGAGCTATATAAATGTCCACTGCTACTATTTACAATTTCCACCCATCTAGGATGCTGCAATCAAACAGAACAACTATGACCTTCCCCTACCCCATGTTTTGTGGTATGAGCTCAAGACCTTCCTTATCCTATTCTTTGTCCTCTGAATGCTCCATCCTACCAAGTCCTTCCAAAAATTTTAGTATTCTGCTCTGCTTAATGTAGAGAAGTCTGTAATACCTTGAATCTGCCACATAAGGGGCCTCCAAGATCAGGGAATTGCAAAGGTAAACCAGAGCATGCCTAGGTAGACAACAAAGCAAATGAAACATTACTGAGGACACTAGGCTGCTAGACAGGTTGTCCAGGGACCCAGGCTAGTGTTCTCTTTTCCATTCCCTCCACTCTCCCCAGAACACATCCATCTGTGTGATCATAGGCAAATCACTGGACCCCATTTTCTTTATCATAAGAAGGCATTTGATTAAATAAAAAGAAAAATCCTTCTGCCTCTCAAATTCTGTGGAAAAGCAGGTTCTCTCTCTTATAGATTAGCTGGCAAAAGCCTGGAGAAGAATCTGGCATTAGTCACCTTGTTAAAGCAGAAGGTGGGAAGTGAGCTGAGAGTACATTTCCAAAGATCCTACCACCAAGCTCCCTTTCGCTTTAGATTGGTGGCAGGCATCATAATGAATGGAGTGCCAGCATCAGGTCTGAAAGCAAGAGGACTCATTTTCCTGAGTTCAAATGTGGCCTCCGATTCTAACTGGGTGACTAGCAGTTAGCCCTGTTTGCTTCCCTTTTTTGTGGAGAGATGGAGAATGAAATGGCGAACCTTTCCAAATCCCAGAACCACTTTGCATATTGGCTGTCCCAACCATTCTTTGAACATATTTACATCCTTCCCCTCTGCCTCCTCTTCCTTAAGACTGCTGAAGACACACCTTGTGTGATAAAGCTATGCAGATGCACATAATTCCTAGGGCCCTGGAATCTGGCATTTAGCTACTTTGTACTTGAATTGATACTGCATATAAATAGCCTGTGCTTGTTGTTACCATTAAGATGTAAACTCTTTGGGGGGAGATAAAGGAGATACTATTTCTTTCATGTACTTGTATCCCCAATGCCTAGCACAAGACCTATCTTGCTGCAGATACTCAAGAAAGTACTTGTTTATTGAATTTGGTCAACGTTTTTTATTCATTTTTTCAGTCATGTCCCACTCAATGACCCCATTTGGGATTTTCTTGGCAAAGATACTGTAGTGGTTTAGCTATTTCCTTCTTCAATTCATTTTACATATACGAAACCAAAGCAGAGTGCCCAATCATCCTGTTAGTATCTGATGCTGGGTTTGAACTGGGGTCTACCTACTGCATCACCTACATGCCCAGAAATTAAGCTGATAAACTTGGCTGGTTCTCTGTCTGGGAGATGATGGAGTTCACATGTGTACAGATGTACATAAAAGATTCTTACTGTCCCAGAAAGAACAGACAGAGCTCCCTACTGCAGGGAAAACTAGAAGCTGTATCAGTGTGCATAGAGATATTATTGTCAGCCAAATGCATTTTAATATTTACCAAAAATACAAACACATGTTAGATAGTGTCCCATTTGACCCTCTCAACAGCCCTGGAAATCTTATTCTTAATTTTGTAAGTGAAGGCACTGAACTTTTCAGAGAAGCTAATTGATTTGCCCTGCGTCACACAATGGCAGAGCCCAGGTTCTTGTTTCTTTTAACCTAGAAAGCCATGTGTTCACCATCATCAGAATAGAGGCATTTGTTAGTATCTGTCTATGCAACCAATTATTGGAGAGATGAGTAGGAGTATGTACCCCATTTATTTGTGGAATGCTACCCACCTTCAGCCCTAATAGAGCTCCTTGGATGAAGGGCACTACAGACTTTCCTCTGACCTCCCTTTTCCCCATTCTGAAATTTCTTTCCCATAAACGTTGTCCAAGTAGATCCCTTGCAGGGGTATCTGAGGGGAACTCATCCTAGGAAAAGTAATGATCATTACTAAGGATGTCCTGCTACCTCCAAAATCAGATCCCTAGGACAAAGGTATTAAACTCACCTGTAGGAGATGAGTAGAACTAGAACCAGATTAAAATATAGTTGGGAAATGCTTAAACAAAAAAATTAAAATAAGATGCAACATTAATAACGTTAATTTGAGGTTTTCCAAATTGATATGCAGCCCTCAGGGATCTGTTTCTGTTTGCTTTTGAATCCATGTCCTTTGCTCCTAAGGAGGCTGTACCTTGTCACATTAGCAAGGCTGTTATGGTGTCTCTCCTTCCTCACTCCATCTCACCTCACTTCCATTGTCTCTGCACAGGCAGTCAGGATTGTAAACAACTTTGCAGCTGTTGTGTCTTAAGACCCAAGTTCAAAGCCCAATTCTGCCTCTTCCTATTTGTGAATATATGAAGCTGTCCTCTTCCTCCATTCCTCACCCCTTCCCAGTCCTTCAGGGCAGGCACAACCTAGGAATTACCCTTAGTCTTCCATGTCCCATAGACACTTTACCCTGTTTGCCTCAGTTTTCTCATATGTCAAAGGATCTGGAGAAGGAAATGGCAAATCACTTCCATATCTTTTCCAAGAAAACCCCAAACGGGGCCATGGAAGAGTCAGACATGACTGAAAACAACTGAAGAACAACAACAACAACAAAATCTATATTCAATTAAAAAGAGTATCCTCTAAGGAGGCTATCAATAGAGAACAAGCGGGCTTTGGCAAGCAGTAGTCAAGACTTCATTCTTACTATGTGACCATTTACCAAAAAATAAAGAAAATATAAATAAATATTGTGTGATTATGGAAAAACTTAAGATGAAGTTTTTTTTAAAAAGGCTCTTTTATAGTAAATGTGTCCCTCTCTTACTCTAAAAAGATCATTTATGTTGTTTTGCAAGCTGTGGCAGAGTAATGGAAAAAAAATAGCCCTTGATCAATGGCCCTCTGATGGTAAACAATAGGCAAGGCATAAAATAGCAACAGATTTACCAAAAGTATCCACCACAGACAAGATTTGGCACAGATTGGAGGAATACCTTCTGAGTGGTGAAGGGTTGTTCTTGTTTGACAAAGTGCTGGTTATATCAAGCCTTGAGATACTGCACAGCATCCTGGGAGAAATCTATAATCATGTAAAGGAGTTTGGCTTGTCCATCCACACATGAAAACAAATAGATGAAAAATATTTATTGCCCAGATTTTCACATGTATTTGAATGAACACTCCATAGAGTGTGTTCAGCAGCATATCTAGAATAGACAATGTGGAAAATGTTCTGGTCCCAGAGTTGCAAAGGAAGAAGAAAACTGGGATGGTTGGTGTTCAGGAAATTGCAAAGCTCTCTTATTGACCCCTAGCTTCCCATAAAAGCAAAGACCTATCTTTTCACTACTAATATTTTGCCAAGTACTGTTATATGCCAGTGAGACATGGAACTTGGTTCCTCCAAAGAACTAAAGATGAGAATCATACAGAGATCAATACAAAGTTTCATTTCTAGATGTGAGAAGACTTCAATAGATGACCCACCAGGAACTATGAAAAACCAATAGTAAATGATGTCATCCAAAAATTATGGGACAAGACAAAAAAGATAGAGAAGCAAGAGAGAAGGCACGAAAGATGAATAGCCAAATTATTTCACTGGTACATCCCAAAGTTGGGAGAGATTGAGAGGAAGGATTTGGACACATCAGATGGACCCTCTCTCTCATGGTGAATTTGTAAAGAGAACATGGACATGAATCGTACAAATATAGGCTGGCATGGCTGGATTGGGATCTGCATCTTTGAAAGGTCGGTCACATCCATTGGAGAACATGAGAGCATGCAGGTTGGAATCAGAGGACTTGGATTTGGATCTCAATTCTCTTACTCCTAAGTGAGTTTAGGCAAGTTAAATCTCTTTCAAGCCTCAGTTTCCTCTTTTGTAAAATGAGAGGGTTAGGCGATGATCTCCCAATTGGGTGCTGTCCAATAACTGCCCAATCTATTACTTAATGGCTGTTGCTAGGACCTAAAGAGATAACAGATTGTGAAAGTGTGAAGGTATTATATTGCTTTCTCCTGGCTTTAGGGGATTGTATGGTTTGAAATGCTTCCTTCATTATCTTCCCTTCCCTATCTCTACATCAAAAGCTAAGGAAAATCTCATTCCCAGATCTTTAAGAGGGTCTTCCAATCCCAACAGTTTAACCTTAGCTCAGGGACAACCCAACACCTGCTCCTTCTTCACCCCAGCCCAGCCCAGCCCCCTCGTAGAATTGGACAAAATGAGCTTCAGTTACAGTGAAGGAGTGAAAAACTTCTGGAAGAACTTATCAGTAAAGAGTGTCAGCAGGTTTTCAGGGGCCCTGATGAAATCTGTCTGGACACCTTCTAGGACTGATACTTATCTGTACAGGTTGTCTCTGGTGAAATTTGCCTTGAGGAAAAAAGGGTTGATTCTAATTAACTTTTCCTATCCCGGCTCTGTCTTTCCTTATTTCTACTCCCACTTCTCACTCTTGGTTAGGAGCTTCCATAAAAACTAATCCCCCTACCAGAATATAAACTCTGGGATTTTTGTTTTGCCTCGATTTTACATCCTCCCCAAAGCCTAGCATTGTTCTCTGCACCTACTAAGTACTCAATAAACAAGAAACACTATTTGTGGTTAGCAGGAGTGAACAGGGTGTTTCTCCCCCTCACCCCCATCAGGTGTGTGTATTATAGCTTCAGGCTTCGGCTCTCCCTTTCACTCCGGCACCACCTCGTCCTGGTCCTTGCCGGTACCTTTACTAATCCTCGCCTAGTAGTAGGAGATAGGGAAGAGCTTGGCCAATCTGTGGGTGGGTGTCCCAGACTCGCCACGCCCTGGTAACACCCTCGAATCCCAACTGTCCTGTCTGTACTTTCTCTTTCTTTCACTGTGCTGCGACCGGACGGAGGAGCCATCTGGGAAGCGCAGCTCCCCGACTATTATAGGCCTCTAAGCAGAGAGTCTAGAATTTCCTCCTACTGAGGGAGCTCCACATGTTTGGGCTCCCACCTTCAGGGTATTGAGAGCAGATAAAACATGGGGCATCGAGGTGTCAAAGGACACCCAGAGTCAGGGAGACTCAAGTTCAAATAGGTTTTCAGATACTTAGTAACTGTGTGACCCTGGGCAAGTCAATTAACCCTGTTTGACTCTCCCCCTCCCCCCAAAAAAAGGAGTAAAGGAAGGCAAAGAGGAAGAAATTTTGAGAACCAAGCTGCAAGTCCCCAAAGTAATGGCCCCTAAAAATATCTTTTTGGTGATAACCACATTTCCCTCACAACCTGTGATGGAGTTAATGCCAGTTTTACAAATGGGGAAACCGAGGCTCAGGCTGGCTTATACCCATAGATGGTGAGGGTGGGGTGAGGAAAAGCAGTACAAGACTACTACCCAGGTTTTAGCCTAGTGTCTCCTCATTGAGCAACATTTTCTTACTTCTGTCTCATGCTTCCAACTTCTAAAAAGATGACTTTGAAGATGGGTGGCATAAAGAGCAGGGGTCATGTGTGTCCAATTACTTTTGAAGATGAAGAGTTGTTGTAAAATGACCATTCTGGTGGGGCCCAAGACTGGAAAGGGAAACAGGGAAGCAGTGAGATAGATGGTAGCAAAAACATATTGAATTGCTACAATTTATATCTTTTTAAATTCAAAAAGCAACAACAACTTCCCTAGCATCCTCTTCTCCCCCTGGGATCGAGTAGCCGTCTCCCACTAGTCTTGCTAGAGTTCAAAGTCTTTCCCCCAGCCCTCATTGTCATCTCTGCGCCACCTCACTTATCCCCACAGCAGGGGGGGGGGCTTCTGGGCACCCTCAGCCACCACACCCCAGCTCCAGCTTATCTCTTCCCATCCCCGTTGGGCAGAGGAGGTATGAAAGAGTCTCTCTGGTGGACGCAGGCTGCAGCCTCCTGTTGATTGTGGTGTATTGTCAGGGAAAAGTGGCTGATCTGTCCTCGTCATTACCAGACAATGGAGGGAGAGAAAGGCTTCCAACCTTGCCCTATCTGCAGCCAGCAGCGGTGCCTGGGACTTGTCTGGTCCTGAAAAAAAGCGGTGGGGGGGAGAAGTGCCTTGGGCGAAAGACCAGCCGAGCAGACAAAGCCAGATTTTCCATGCCGGGAGTGGAATTCTCCTTGTGCCTTCTCCCCACCCTCCATTTTGTAATGTTGTACAAGATGGGGCACTCACCCCTCTCCTCCCCACTGACCCCATGGCCCCTCCTCGATTTATCCTGCCCTCCCTGTACAGTTCATATCACAAATTTGTATGGGACTTTAGAGAGCATCTCTCATACTCGCTGTTCTTTCTCTTCTCTCCCTCTCCCCCCAATTGTAATATTGTGGAAGCAACTGAGACCAGTGTAGCCTCCCCCCTCTTGCTCTACTTCTCTCCCTTTCCTCTTCCTCCTTGGTTCTTCTCTCCAGCTCCCCCACCCAACTTCCCACCAGCCCAGGAACTGACTCACTGGCGCTCCTTAGCTCTTGCTTCTGGAGCATGTCAGGGCAGGGCAACTGGGTTCTGGTCCGACAAGCTCCAGTTGTCTGTGCCTGCTTGGCTGGGTGGGAGGCGGGGTGGGGGGGGGGAGGGAGATGTGCTTTGACCTGCTTCTCTTAGCTCTTGCTTCCCCCCTTCCCCCAGGGAAAGGCTTGAACTTAGAAGCCACCTTCCCAGGAAGAGGCTGACATAGACGACCTTCATGGTCTTCCAGACAGCTGGCAGGAGGAGGCAGGGACAGAACCCAGTCCCTTCCTGCCAACCCTAGACACTGGCCAGATGCAGAAGGTTGAGTCTCCGGACTAACCACTGCCTGGAACAGGGGAAGTCTACCTCTCCCTGATCCTGTCCATTTTCCCTCTGACTTCCCAAAGGCCTCTGTTTTTGCACCTCTCTAATGTACTTAACATATATACATCCTATCCCTTTAACTAGACAGCAGACCTAGTGAAGGCAGCTGACTTTTATCCTATGAAATGAAGTTTGGATTATAAAACATATACTAGTAAAGATAGGGCAGAGTGCCATGTTAGGTAGAGGGGTGCCATCTGCTTCCCTGGATAAGGAGTTGGTGCTGTGACTAAAGATTGCTGTCCTAGCTTTGCAAAACTAACCCTTCTCCAATCTGTGTGTGTTTGTTTCTGTCTCTATCTCTCTGTGTCTCTCCCTCTGTCTCTTTCCTCTCTCTCTCTCTCTCTCTCTCTCTCTCTCTCTCTCTCTCTCTCTCTCTCTCTCTCTCTCTCTCTCTCTCTCTCTCCCTCTCCCTCTGTCTCTTTCCTCTCTCTCTCTCTCTCTCTCTCTCTCTCTCTCTCTCTCTCTCTCTCTCTCTCTCTCTCTCTCTCCCTCTCCCTCTGTCTCTTTCCTCTCTCTCTCTCTCTCTCTCTCTCTCTCTCTCTCTCTCTCTCTCTCTCTCTCTCTCTCTCTCTCTCTCTCTCTCTCCCTCTCCCTCTGTCTCTTTCCTCTCTTTCTCTCTGTCTCTGTCTTTCTCTCTCTGTCTCTCTCTCACACTCCTCTACTCCCAGCAAGTACTAAATGTGTTGACTTGAACTTAATTGAACATGAAACCCCAGTCTACCTTCCAGAAACTCTGTAGAATGGTGTAGTAGAACACCAATTAACTTTGGAGTCTGAGGAGGAACTGGCTTAAAATATCAGCTATATAATTTACTACTGAGTGACCTGGGGCCAAAACATTTAAGTCCCTGGACTTCAGTTTCCTCAACTGTAAAATGAGGAAGTTTCACTAGAGAGCATCTTAAGGTTCCTCTCAGTTCTAAATCCTATGATCATCTTGTCAGGGTTTTTCTGCCACTTTGTCTCTCTCCCTCCACCCTCCACCCTCCACCTTTCCTTTGTCCCCAGAACTGGGGCAAAGCCCTGCAGTAGAAAACAGGAGACCTGTATCTCTCAGGGCTGCCTGTGATCTTGATCAATGAGATCCCCTTTCTGAGCCTCACTTCCCTAATCTGTAAATGGAAGAGGTTGAACTGGGTGATTTCTAATGTTCCTTTCACTTAAAACATTGTTGCCTAGAGTGTTGGTGGGTTCCAACAAGGGTGGCAGAGGGAATGAATAGGCTCAGACCTGTCAGCCTGGGATACAGGGGAAGAAATGATCCCTAAATTAGTGAGAGAGAACAATCTATAAGAGCCACAAGCTGTCTCATTCTCCTTGATATTTCCATAATCATTATAAAAAATAAAGGAAGGATTCAATTCTTCCTTCAACTAAAAGCTACCATGGCACTGTACTGAGGGCTCTATAACAAGAACCATAAACTGGCCCCCTGAAAGCCCCAGCTAAAGCCTGTCTCTCTAGGTTGTTAGATCTGGAATCAAGCAGGGCCAGCCTGTTCTAGTGCTGCTCATTCATTATGCAGAGTGTCCAGGGGCTAATATAGCTGCTGAATTATCTCTTCCCTCCCTCCTCCCCCTGCCCAGTTCCTGAAAAGGGTAAAAATTTAAAGTCACTCCATAACCACATGTTGGGGGGGGGGAGAACGACAAGGGGGAGGGTAATTCATATGAGACAGTACAAGGATGAGGATATGAAGAAAATACAATTAGAAGATATTAAGGTAAAGAAGCAGATAAGAAGGAATAGAATTTTGGAACGTCAGAGAGGGGCTTTCGTTAAAGATCTCCTAATGAAGTGCCCTAGATAGTGAGGCCGAAGGACCTACTATGTCATAGTTAAGACAAAGATTTGGGTCTTTTGATTCTCCCAGTTCAGTACTATTTTCACTCAACTGGGCTACACCCAGCCAGATTAGATATTTGCCTATCCATCCATCAGCCAAGGAGCAAATACAGTTTACCAGAAGAGTAAAAGACAATAGCTATAAATATACCTTGTATTTGTATAGTGTTAACTTTCCCCAAGTGCTTTCATACCCATTATTTCATTATTGAGGAAGAGAGCTGGAGGCCCCCTTTCCATCCCTGATCTGCATGTGGCTTGCTGCCTTCTCTTCCCCTGATGCACTGGAAAGAGTGCCAGGCTAGCAGTGAGAGTACCTAGCTTCTAGTTCTGTTTTCCTTCTGGTTCCGCTCATTCATGCCTTCCCCATTCCCACTACTTAGAGTCTGGGAGGCTTCTTTCCTTTCCAAAACTTCCTCTATCCAGCCACTTTTCTTTCCCCACATGTCATTGAGGATTTCCTCCTATCTCTTTTTGCCTGACTATTCTTTCACTCTCCCATCTATCTGAAACACACACACATACACCATTTCAATTTTCCAATCAAATCATTAATTACCTCTGTAATTAAATCCAATTAACAATTGCAGGGACCTTTCATAGAGGGGAGCCATTAGCTAGGGTGAAAATGAATCTAAAACCTACCCTTTCCGTGCATTAAAAATGAAAGCAGAAGAATTCATGAATAATCAGAAGCCCCCCAATTAGAAACTAAAGCCCTGTTCATTAAGCTAATTAGGCATTCAGTCCTAGCAGCCTCTCTGGTAGAGATGCTGGCTAGTTTAGAGAATTTGGGGGTATTTCTAGTTTCACACAGCTCCCCTTTTACTCAACTTTTATGGGATATGATGAGATTTTAATAGGATTTTTTTTTTTTTTTAGCTTTTTTCCATTTTTTTTTTTAAAGTCTTATTCTTAGGGATAACAGAGAAAGAGGGTTTGAATGATAATGAGAATAGAATAAGCAGTTGGAGATGGAGTCACAGAGGGAGAGGTAAAATACAGAGCTACAGATCATGATACAATGGAAAGAACCTTAACCTTGGAGTCAAGGGACCTGAATTCAAATCCCATCTACCATTTACTATCTATATGTCCTTGGGCACTTAGTCTCTGTGTCTCAGTTTCCTCATGTGTAAAATGATGGAGTTAGATTAGAGGACTTCTAAAGCCTCTTCTGGTTCAAGGTCCTATGATCCTAAGACATGGGAAGAAATATGATGAAAGGGGAGAATGGGCGGGCACCTTTGTGCAGTGGGAAGAGTGTTTAGAGTTGAAGTCTAAATGTATTTTGGATTCTGCCTCCGTGTGACTTGAGACAATTCCTTCTTTTCTGGTTCTCAACTTTCTTATCTGTAAAATGGGAGGATGGTACTGCATGATCTCAAAGATCTTTCACACCTCAATCAGAGAATGCCCAACCCTTAATAGATGATGGAGAGAGTTCTCTCATAGTTACTTGTTGGAGCTAGAACAGTAGATGGACCTGCAAAATCAGGGTGGGAATAGCCCTTAGGTCTTAAAAGTACCATGCTAGAAAACGGAGACACTATGGTACAGTGAAAAACAAACTGGACCCAGAGGCAGAGGACTTGGGTCCAAACGCTATCTCTGACAGTTTCCCTCCAACCTTCCTTCCACTATCTGCCCTTCCCTCTCTCTGTATCAAAAGCTAAGGAAAACCTCATTCCCTAATCTTTCAGGAGGAAGGTCATTTCAGTTAATCTCTGAACTTCAGTTTTCTTCTGTAAAACAAATTTGGATGAAAAACTCCTTGAGATCCCTTCCAGCTTCAATCATGTTCATCACCCTACGTCCAGGAAAAGAATTCCAGCACTGTGATTATGAGGCATTTTCTCAGTGACTTGTCTACCTATCTGGCCATTTTCCCCCCTGCCCAGGAAGTGAGAAAGAAAGCATCAGTAGATTAAATCATTCAGCGCAGTCTGAGGTGGTGTGGTTCTGTAGGGGTCTAACTCATTGTGACCCCATCTGGGGTTTTCTTGGCAAAGAAAGATACTGGAGTGGTTTGCCATTTTACAGATGAGGAAACCGAGGCAAACAGGGTTAAGTTGACTTGCCCAGGTCACACAGCTGATAAATATCTGAGACCAGATTTGAATTCAGGAAGATGAGTTTTCCTGACCCGCAGGCCTAGTGCTCTATCCACTGTGTTCAGCCTGGAGCTATACCAGTGCTTAATTCCTCAGTTTGTGCGGGTTCCTTAAAGGGGGAAGAGGGAGGAAGCAGTTGATCCCAAGTGAGTCAAAGAGGCACCGAGGACATGGGAAGTGGAAGCCTGTAGGAGCTGGGATTCTGGCTGTGCAGCTGGGTTCGGCGCCCCTCCTGCCTACGTGCTGGTTCCAGGAGGGAGTGTGAGGAACAGGTCCCGACATGCAGAGCCCCTACCTAGCGACTCCTGAAACCTTGACATGTCTGAGCTGGAAGAGGGATGGGGTGAGGCATCCAGCAGACTCATGTCGGGCAAAGCAACTGCTGGGGGAAGGGTGTGGAGGGACCCTGAGCCCGAAACTCTGACTCTGCTGGGGATATGGGGAAACTGAGAAAGAGTGGGGGTGGCTAAAAACTTGGGGTTTAATCTCCTGATTCCCAGGTCCCCCACCCCAGCCTCCCAGCCTTCCAGGGGTTAGGGGAGGGGCAGGAGGGAAACAAGCTGAAGCAGCAATGGGACAGATGCTCCCATCATCAAGAAGACTACAAAAGTAGAAAGGACAGTGGGAGGGAAGAAGATGGCCACTGGAAAGTCCATGGGGTTAGCTCTTGTTTCAGAGCAAAATGAGAATCAACCCATCCACAATCATCTCAGGGAAGATCGTTGAAAGGCCAGAGACCTCCAGAATCCCTGGGGGAAAGAAATTTCCTGTGTTCTACATCCTAGAACCTGTCCCAAGAACGCTTCAGAACACCACCAGCCCAGCCCATCATGCTTTCATTATGGCTTTCTGAAAGGTTTCTAGGATTGGGGTTCAGATTACCATGAATACTGAATGTCTGTTGCACCATTGTTAAGATTAGCATTCCTAGCACAATCATAATGCCAGGGTCAGCTGGCAGGATGGCCATTATTAAGGATTGGGTTAATGTCTTAGCTAGTGTTGACAATAGGAATAAATGTGAAGAGTTATGGTTGGAATTTTGTGTTTAGGTTTAGACAGGGGTTAATTGTAGGATTTGGTTGGTGTTAGGTTGGGTTAAATCCTAAGGTTTAAGTTGGAATGATTAATGGGGTTAGTATTCAGATGAAGCCTGTTACTGAGCACCAGGGTAGGATTCCATATTCTGGGAGGATGTTTTTCTTCCTTTTTACCTTGGGCTAAGAAGGTAGTTTAAGCCATAAAGACATGGCGGAGATGTAAAATGGGTGAGGGATTGAATCTCCTAAGAGGTTTAGAAGGAATCTGCTAAGAAGGAACTTTTTTGAGGAAGAAGACCCAGGCTTCTGCATGATTAGATGGAATTGTTCAAACATTAGAACAGACCAGAATTGCCTAAAGAAGGTGTGCCCTGAGGTCCAGTGGAGAGGACTGAACTGGAAACAATTTCTCTGTGTGTTTTGTTCCTTAGCTAGAATTTACAGCCTCCAAGGTGATTAAGGAAATTGGCTAATTAGTGCTGCAGCTTTAAGGATAGGGAATCATATTGGCAGCTTGGAACCCTTGTCTGCATGTTCCCAGGTCTGGATTAGTTCCTGAGAAGCATTTCCATTCCAAGAATTTGGGAGGAGGGGGGAGGGAGGATGGACAGGAGGAGAGAAGTAAACTATATCCACCGGAGTTTGGCTTGATCTGGAGAGGAGCTGGAGCTCTGGGATCTGCTGATTTCATGATACATCTCGGGGTGCTGATCCAACTCCAGCATAGTCAAGACTTCCAGAGGTACAGTAACTTTGGTCAATCCCCTGGAAAACCAGCTGCTAATAATAAATAGGGGATTTTTTAGTAAAGCTGTATCACCCTTTCCCCACTGTCTCCCTTCCAAAGGGAAGCTTCCACACTGTCCAGCCAGGTAGACCCCACCCAGTAAGCCATTCATTTACTCTCTCTTTTCCCCAATCCCTCTCAGTCCTGACCTTTTTACTTTTTTTCATTTATCAAGATATATTCTTTGCTCTTCTCCAATCCATGGTCCTGGCCTGGATTCTTTCTCCCCAGTCATTTTAGACCAGGGGTTCTTAACCTGATGTCTACGAATCTGATTTTTTTCCTCTGAAATATTTTTAACAAGTGTCAATATCATTGACTTCCTTTGTAAGTGTATGTGGCTTAATTATGCCTTTAAAACATGAGGTATCCATAGGATTCACTAGTCTGCTAAACAGGTTTATGAAACAACCAAAGGTAAAAAATCCTGATTTTATTCAATTGCAGTCAATCTTACACTCTGGTACACTTACATTCAATGTAATTTAATTTGAAATACATTTATTACATCCTGATTATGTTTAAGGCCTTGCTGGGTTTTGGAGATACACATGAAAGCAAAAACAGTCCCTGACCTTAAGGAGCTAAAAAAAATTTTATGGGGAAATAGAAGTACACATTCGAGAATTAATCAGTTACAGGAACTGAAGGGAGAAAATGAGAGATAACTGTACAAAGAGTTTTTGGAATATTTGAAGGGAGGATGAAAACATCTAGTAGAACTGAAGAAAGTTTCATTGAGAAGGCAGTCTTAAGGCCAAGCCGGGAAAGACATGCAGAAAATGTGTCTGAAAAACATTTCAAATATAGGGGATAGCCTATACAAATGTGCAGAGGTAAGAGATGACATGTTGAGCTTAGGCAATAGCTACTAATAATTCATTTAGACTGGAAGATAACATAATGTGGCAGGGAGTGGGAAAGGTAAGTTGGAGAACACACTGTGGAGGTCTTTAGGTGTTATATTTTAATCAGAGGAAAATACAATGTGACCGGTGTATTGGGAAGATTTCTAAGGAAGTCATATAAAGTCTAAATTGGAGATGAGAGAGATTGCTGGCAGAAAGACCAATTAAAGAAGTTATTACATTTCAAGGTAAGTAATGAGTAGAGCCTGAGCTAAGGTGATGATTTTGAGTGGGAAAAGGGAATGGATTTGAGAAATTCTAAAGTAGATTGAATAGGACCGATTGGGTATAGGGAGTCAGGAAGAAGGAAGAATCAAAGGTAATTAGTGACAGTCACCCCTCCACGTCTGGGAATACGATGGTGCCCTCAGTAGATACGAAGTGATTTTAATGGGGGAGGGGGAGGGTTAGCAGAGAAGAGAGAGTGGGTTTGAAGCATGCTGAATCTGAGGTACTGAAGAAACACGCAGCTACATGGATCCAGGCGGGGGGCTGTTGGAGATATGGGCCTGGAATTCAGAGATTAGGCAGGTTTACAATTTGAGTCACCTGTGATGTGCAAGATGCTCTGAATGCAGAGTTAATGTTCTCTATGAAGAGTTAATCACGCTACTACAGGATACAGTGTACACAAGTAAGTAAAATCAAAGTGATCTGATAAGAGAAAAGCTAACTATTGGTATGGTTTCTTATATGGGATAGCTGGTAAACTGAGGCAGGCATGAGGTTGTCAAGTATTCCAGACCTGGAGAATAATCACCTCTATCCAAAAGCAAGGAGACTGATGTTTCTTAGGAAACAATTAATAGGCCAGTTGAAGTAGAGTGCTTGAAAGAGAATTACATGAAGTATCTGAAAAGGTTATATTTTCCCAGGAGTTTGGCTTTGAAAAGGAAAAAGAGATGTACCCTGAATGAGGATTATCGTACTAGCTAACAAGCTTATTGTGTGCCCGGGACAGTGCTTATAGCTTTATGGGAGGTAAGAGCTACTATCACCCCCATTTTATTGGTAAGGAAAATGTGGCAGGCCTAAGTTGGGTGACTTTTCCAAGGGTCACCCAACCAGCTTCCCTCAGCATTATTGGAGGAGAAGCAGAGGAAGAAGGATCTCAAGGAAGGGGTTAGCATGGGCTTAGAGCTTGCACATGAATCACTAGATTCTAGGGCAAGAGATAATGAATGCCATCACTTAGCAATGCTAAGGATAGACTTACAAAGTAAAGTCCATCTAGAGTGGAAATAATGGCCTGGGGGACTGTAATGAGGGTGGGGAAGATCCTGGGAGTGACTTTCCCTGTTTGGGCTGAGGTGAAAGACCCAGGATATGGGAGATTTGAGGAAATTGAACTGGGGGACCTTAGGGTGGAGATCATCATGAATATTGAAGTCCTCAATAGATAAGACTCTAGTCCCTGAGAAAGTAAGGAGAGTGACTTGCAGGTAGGTGACTGCAGCGTGTTTCGAGTTAGGATGATACTGGATGGAGCGGACGAACACAGGAGCAAACCCATAGAAAGAGAAGATATCATCAAGGGAAAGAATGGAGGAGAGAAGAGAAGAACAGAAACTAGGACAGAACCACGGGATCACCCATGCTTAGAGGGATGGAGATGGATGATTCAGCAAATGACACTGAGTATAGTGAGAGGAGGAGGAGGAGGAGGAGGAGGAGGAAGAGAGCCAGGAGAGCATTGTCATGGAAGCCAAGGAAAGAAAGGCTATCCATATGTAAAAGAGGATTAACCTTTTCTTTGACTTACTTAGGAGAATGAATTTGTTGAGTGGTAGGATCTGGAGCCAGATTACCAAAAGGAGTGGGAATGAACAAAATGAAAGAAAAATTAATTATCATGTGCCAAGCACTATAGAATGCAAATGACAAAAGCAAGTTAGTCACTACTCTCAAGGAACTAAGGAAGTAGAAGCATGAATTTACAGTTTCCAGAAGTTTGTTTGCCAAAGAAAGTAAGGGCATATTATGATATCTACAGGGGATAGGGTCATGTAAGTTTTTGTGTCTTTTTTTTTTTTTTTCCCAAGATTGAGACATGTTTGTAGGCGTCAGGAAAGGAGCCAATAGATGACTAGAGTTTAAAGATAAGAAAGAAAGAAAGATCTTAGGGCAAGCACCCAGACAAGGAGGGGTAGAGGGTAGAATCCTAGGAACAAATGATGGGATTGGCCCCAGTGAGGCAAACTAATTCATCCTCTGGCACTGTACAGAAGGGAGAAAGGGTAGAAAGATTTTGAAGTATAGAATAATAAAGAAAAGAACATAGCAGATCTCGAACTGGGGCTCGTGGCCTAGGGTCTGTGGATTTGTTTTTGTGAAATATTTTGATGATGATTTAGATATAATTTGTTTCTGTCTTATTTATACATTTTTTATTTATGTGCATCTTATTTTATGCACTTGAAAACCTGAGATAGGGTCCTTAAGATTCTTAGTAAAGTAAAAAATGAGCTCATCTACTTGGGAGGAGGGGGCAGGGAGGACATTTAGGGGTTATAGAAGAGAAGTTTTATAACAGCTCCTGTAGGGAGAGTGTGATAGACAGCCATTTGTGAAAAGCAAAAGGATTTATAATAAACAGTTGTATTAATATAGCCATACCTTGGTTATGCCCTTCTTGGATGTGAGTTCCAGTGTCCAGAGTGTACATCCCATCCTTCCTCATTCCAATTGCTCCCACAAATAGAACCAGGGTATTCTTCCTTTGTTTGCTTCCCTGATCCACTGTGGATGTTCAATCCACAATGGTAATTTAGGCAAAGAATGGCTCCAGACATTTCCATTAGGAAAGTGAGCTCAGTTTTTGAAGCTCTGCCCAAGTAGGAAAAAAATAGGATCATGAGACCCTGTGGGTCAATAAGAATAATTTTTTTTCAAAAGAAAATCACTCATTAAAATAAGAAAGCATAGGATTAGAGATTAGAAAGGGTTGTTTGGTACAACCCCTTCATTTTACAAATGAGGAAACTGAGCCCAGAGAATTTATTTGCCCAAAATCAGAATTCCCATCTATATCTTACTTCTAAATCTGATGCTTTTCCATACTTCTCAGGATTCTTTGCTTTTTCTCTTTCATTTGCTTTTTTAATTCTCTGAACTCTGCTAATTAGATAGGCTTAATGGACGCATCTATTAAACAGCTGCTAAGAGATAACATCCTAGCCCCCTTGCCACCAGGTCTTATTTTCCTCTCTGACCCTGGGACCAGGGACTGCAGTGAGACGAATAGATCTGAGATGGAAAAGAAGCCCCAACTGGGAGATAGAAGAGGCCAAATTGGAGGGAGAGGAAAAGAGAAGGACAATAACCATCTCCTCTGGAGAAAGGAGGTCAATCTTCTTTTGAGATGTGCCCCAGGCCTCAATTTGAAAGGCTTCCCCAGGAGTCTTTTAGGTTGGTCAATGATAGCCATGCCCCCTTTTATTGACAAACTCCAGACTGAAGGAAATTGATTATTTATGTTTTCTCTGGCACTTGTAATCAGGCACTTCTTGATTGGTTTAAAGGTGGACAGCAAGAATAAACAAACAGCATCCCAAATCTCTTACTCCCAATTTTTTTTAATGAACAAAAATCTATTTTCTTTCACATATCACCCCTTTGCCTCCCAGATAACAAACTTTAAAAAGTATGTAGTTAGATAAAACAAATTTCCACACAGAGCATATCTTTTTTTAAAAAATCTCATTCTGTACCGAGTCCATCCCTTCTTTGTTAAGGGATGGGGTGCATGCTTTATTCTGAGTCCTTTGGAGTTGTTGTTGGTCATTTCATTAATCACAGTTCTGACATATTCCAAAGTTTGTCTTTACAACACTATTATTATTGTATATGTGTTTCTCCTAGCTCTGTTCTCTTCCTTTTGCATCAGTCCAATATATCATTTCTTACAAGACAATACTATTCCAAGCTATTGTTTCCAGTTTGGGAATTAAATCTTTCTCCAACAATTCACCATTCCCTGAGCCTTTCTGGCCACGGTTAAGTCCTTGCTTCCCAATGACACTCAAGAAGCTGCTGCATTCCTAGTCCAAGGCCTTTGGAGAAATTAGCTCACTGGAAAGGAAGAGGCAGAAGAACTCACTAGTGATTAGCCCCTGCTTCTGAGTGAACAGGAGGCATCATGAATAAAAAGCTGAGAAAAGACTTCACTCACCTGGGACTTTTTAGGTTTCTGACTCTTCCATAGAGTACACCAATATTTCTCAGAATAGGGAATATTGAAAATAAACCGGGCAAGTAGACTTGTCCATAAAAAATATATTATCCTCATTAGAAATGAGAACAAACTCAATCCCTTAATGATCTCCTTTCCCCACAGAACATCAGGTGGGCCTCTTGACCCATGATGTCTGTGCACAACCATAGCATTCCGAAGACTGATGCAGTTTCTCTGGAAATAGTTGGGAGGACATAGAGATATCAGGGGCTGGAGCCTTGTATATTAGGTGGAACATTAAGGCAGGAGCCATGGGGGGAAGATGCCAAGATGAAAAGCTGCTAGAATGTGGAATGCTTTGGGAATACCTTGAGCTAGCATTCTCAGAAAAGGCTTGGTTGATGTTTCTCAACAGATCATAACCTCACACAGCAAATTAAACCCAGCAGAATAAAAAATGAAAAAGGAGGGAGAGACACAGATCCAAGGAGGAGAGCAAACAGCAAAACTTAATGACTTTAATATGGAAGAATGTGCCACTAATTAAGCACAAACACTCTGCTAATGCAAGGAACACATGTTGTGGATTTCACTTAAGCAGGAACCAAATGAGGTGAAAATCCTTCCAAAATGATAGCAGTTTACTAGTGAAGACACTCGACCTCACTATTAGAATTGTATTCCCTTGATCTGATGCTCCTCTGCCTACCCTCTGTCTAGGCTTGTCTCTTTGCTTTCCTTCTTGTCAAATTTAGTTCAATTAAACTAACATTTATGAAGTTTCTACTTCACACCAGGCATTATGAAAGGGGATGAGTATGAAAGATAGAAGTCCCTACCTTCATAGTGTTTACAATCTAAGCATCTCTGCTACAATTTCTTTGTGTCTTTCTAGTCTTTTATGTTTTTAGCAGATTAAAAATATAGGATTGAAGGGGACTTTAGGGCTCATCTAGTCCATCTCCCTCATTTATAGAGGAGGAAAGTGAGAACAGAAGTCCCACACATAGTAGTGGCCAGAACTGGCCTTCTCACTCTTCGGTGCGATTCATGGGATGATACATAAAATATTGGGCTAGAAGTTAGGAGGGCTTGGTTTAAATCCCACTTCTGACTTCTGGCTAATTGCCACTTCTTTGCACCTCTCTCTCTCTCTGTCTCTCTCTCTCTCTCTCTTTTCTCTCTCTCTCTGTCTCTCTCTTTCTCTCTCTCTCTCTCTCTGTTTCTCTGTCTCTCTCTCTGTCTCTCTTTCTCTGTGTCTCTCTCTCTCTCTCTCTCTCTCTCTCTCTCTCTCTCTCTCTCTCTCTCTCTCTCTCTCTCTCTCTCTCTCTCTCTCTCTCTCTCTCTCTCTCTCCCTTCTCTGTAAAGAGGGGCCAATACTACTTGCCTTGTAAGAATGTTGTGAAGTTCCAGAGAGATGATTTTGCAAACCTAAAATCATTATTTAAATGTCAATTTATTATCATTATTATTATTACAGATTGAGCCAGAAGAGACCTCAGAGGTCAACTTGTCCAGAGTTGTCAAATAAGATGCATGGCCTTCAATTCTGCCATATTCCCAAGTCCAAGAAAACCAGATTACAATATCATTGGGAACTATTTAACAAAATAAATGAAAAAACAGTAGAACTTAGATAACATTTATATGTGCTTTTCTAAGTCAATATGTTGGTCTGTAGGGATCCTCACATATGAATTAGAGGCTTCTGTTTCTATTTGAGTTTGACACCACTGGTCCAGTCTAATTCCTTCATTTGAAAGAATGTCTGGGACCTCATCTTTCAAATGAAGAAACAGGGTTAACAGGGCTTGCCTGATAAGTAATGTCCAGACAGACCTTCTAGCATATTACCTGATAATTGTCCTCATTTACCCCAGTCTGACTTCTTAGCTTGAATATACTCCTCCCACTTTGAAAACCTCTTAATCCCTTGTCTCTGGAGTTTTTTCCACATATCCATTTCCTCAAACTGGACCCTGCTGGATCTAACAGACATAAGGGTCTCAGATACGTATAAACACTATTTAAAGCTTTCTTCCTATGAAAATCTTTCTGGCTTTGCATAGCCACCTCACCACACTACAGCCTTCTTTATACATAAGCACTAGACTCCTTTGCCCCATTGAACAGATTTGGGAAGTAGTACATCAGAGACCAAATTTTCCAACCCTCACCTTTCACAGATAAGGAAACTGAGCCCAGAGAACTGCAGATTTGCCCAAGATTTCACACTGATTGCCCAAGATTGACCAGGATCCAAATTGCTCCAACACAGCAGTGCTCTTGCTATTATACTGCTCTTAGAGCACCTTGTCCAAATCCCAGATTTCTCATTGCTGAAATCTTTTAACCTCTCTGGGCCTTGGTTTCTCATTTGTAAAAGAAGTTAAGCAGGATGACTTCTGAGATCTCGCTGCTCCAGATCCGTGATCCTATGATCCTTCCCCCGTGGGTATCACTGTTTGCAGAGCTCTCCAAGGCCATGTTCCTCCTTTCTTCATATTTACTGTCTCTCCTGGATTCTGCACATGGAGGCTTCACTCAGCCTTGGGTATTGAGAGACTGACTGCAGCTGGCTTAAGATTGGAGAGGAGGGCTAAGACTTGGCATGCAGGGTGGTCTGACGGGGTTCTCCCCTCCCCACATCTCATCATGAGAGGAACAGCCTCCTCCAAACAGGTGTTGAACATCATCATAGAGCCAGCGGGTGCCCAGATGGTTCACATGTCAATACGGAGCATTCAAAGTTCTCCGGGAGAAATCTGGGAAATCCTCCACTCCACAGCAGCCCCCCACCTTCCAGAGAAATGGGCTGCCCACACTTACTCTAAAGTGTGTCATTAAAAATGCACAATTGCTGTAGGAAATCCAAATTGTAATGTCTGTTGGGAAATGTTAGCATTTGCTGCTGCTGTTACTGCTGCCAGGGTGGAGTGGGGTTTCTGCGTCTGGGAAAAAAAAAGAGGGTTTTAAACTGTTTCAGTTCCAAGTAATTGTAGGTTCAATAAAAGGTGGGAAAAATGGGGTGCAGTTCAGAACAGGTGAGGCTGGGTGGGTCTGGAAGGGCAGAACTAGATGGATTGGGTATATGAATCCAGAAAATGGGTTCAACTTCTGGAGAATACCTCCCAAAATGTATGCCTAGGAATCTTGGTTGCCCTATGGGAGAATGAAGGGAGTGGGATGGGATCTATGAGAAAAGTTTGATGTTTGAAATATTTTTTTCCTTTAAAATTTTGTATGAATTAAAAATAGTTGTGCATAACAATTTTGGCGGAATAAAAATAGGCTCCATTTCCTCTATTTTACTCTACATTTTGTCTCCACCCTTTATTTGTATTGGGAATATTCCAGACCCTTTCTCACACCTATACCCACACCCATACCACCTGAATCAATGGATTTCATCCAAATGTTTTCATGTTCAAATGTCTTTAGTGGCTAAATGAGTGGGAAATGTTGCCCTGGGGCATTGCAGTGCCAGGATGTTAGGAGAGTGTTGGGGGGAGGGGACAGTGCTCATAGAGGGTAAAGAATATAGAGCAGAAAAAAGCATCAGGAAACAGCAGCTAGAAGCCAGAACCAGAATATATAAGGTTGGCATGCAGAAAAATCTGGACATAGGAGAATATCAACAGATTGGAATTTTATAAATAAGGAAACTGAGGCAAGCAGGGTTAAGTGATCCCAAGTCTAGGATCACACAGCTAGTGTTTGACACAGAATTTGAATTCACAAAATCTTCCTGATTTGAAAGGAGATAATAAACTTTCCTTGTTTCATTTAAGTTTTATAACAGCCCTTTGAGATAGGTACCATTTCATAGATGACAAGTTCAGAGATTGTGACTTAACTGGAGGAGATATGGCAGTAGAAGAGTGAGATAATCGTGGATTTTGCCAGTAAGATGCAGAGTGGAGAAAGCAAGAAATAATGTCCCCAACATGAGTGTTGGTGGGTGAGGGGCTTGGACCATGGCAGCTTGTCTCAGGCAAGTCTGGTGGGGGGAAGTCCCCCCAAAAAAGGAAATGGAGTCCTGACTACAGATTCAGCCTGGCATCTTACCTAAGAGTGAGGGTGTCAGGGCCCTGGCAGTTAGTCATTCCCACCCCACCCCCAACAGGCTCTCCTTGTGGGTGAGAGTAAGAGATTGGGCAGTGCCCTACCTGCCTACCTTCCCTCAATGCCCCCAGGCACAAGGCCCTGTGGAGCCAAGCCTCCTTCTGGGGCCTTGGCTCCTTTATCTTGGGTTTCCCCCAGAGCTACTGCCCTCCCCCTCCTCTCCCACGCACCCGCTTCAAGAGCCTGGCGCCAGCTACACAGCCCATCATTAGCCTGCCCAATGTTGGGGTTGGGGGGAGGCAACCATATCGAGGGGAATGTCTACAGTTTCCATGACCCCAAATGGGAGGTGGAGGCGTCTGGACTGGGAATAGGACAGTAGCAATTAGCTTCTGGTTGTAGGAGCCTGGATGTTTTCATCTCTGTCTACAAGTTGAGGGTGGTGAGGACATTGAAGGAGACCCCTTGGACAAGTAGTTTTCCTTGTGGGTGATGCCCTCCAGGGAGAAGCCAGACAGTGGGCACTCCCTTGGCCTACTGGCTATCACCCCAGTGAGGCAGTTTAACTGGTACCTCCTCCCCAAATAATGGCAGAACCTTTTCTGTTCCCACCGGTAGTAGCTAAATGGCCAGGCTTAGGGTGTGCGGAGGAACACCTGCCCATCAGCCAGGTCTCTGAGCCCTCAGAGTCCCGTAGGATGGGTCAGTTCTAGTTTAAATGGACCATACATCTAATTTGCTGCTGGTCTCATCTCTCTGGTGCTCTGAGGTCCAGAACCTAACGGAGAGGTTCTCTCTACTCTAGTTCCAAACACTGGCCACTTGGATACATTGCACGGAGATTCCTAGATAAAATAGTTGCTCAGCTTGTCCAAGAAATCACCTTCTTTCTACTGCTTCTACCTCATCCCTTAACCCTAAAGGACTTTCACCTAGGACTTTTGGAGAATACCTCGGTGGGAAAGGGAGGGGAGAGACCCTAACCTTTTGCCCTGCCGTAGTTTTCCACTTTTACTGCCAGGGAATTAACCCTTTCTCTAGAACACAGACCTGGCTCTTTCTCAGTTGAGTCCTCTGCTATGATCTAGCTTCTCACCCAAAACCTTGCATCTCCTATTGCCCCAGCCAGGAAATTCTCTATCTCTATATAGGAGTATATCTCCAGAGCCAGAGGTACCCGTCTCACCTCTGCTTCTCCTACCCACCAGAGCTATGGTCTGCCTTCTCACTCGTAACCTGTGGGATTGGCTGGCTAGAACAAGGATTTTAGGGCATTCCGATCCCCATACCACGCAAAGCCTGAATCGATCAGTAGGTTCTCAAGACAAAAAGACAAAAATGAAACAATCCCTGTCCTCAAGAGTCTTGTGTTCTGTTATACTCTGAATTGGACCACATTGAAAGCATGCAGACAGAGCTACTCTGAAGTATGGGTCTTGTTTGTTTGGGAAGAAAAGTCTTTCCATATCTATATCTTAACCTCTCTGCCATCTTATTTCTCAATTTGAACTCTGCCTTTAAAACTGTAGACACAGTGGTAAGATTCATGAATTATTCAGTAGTCTGCCTGGAGCATTCCCTGGCAGGTTGGAGCAAGGATGGTGTCCAAAGGTGAAAAGAGAAGTCCTTGTCACAATGGAGGGGGAACTCCAAGTTATATAGGAATGACACCTGCAATATGGGTACCAGATACACAAAACCAAAAAGGAATGAAAGGACTTGTGATGGAACTGACCACAGACCGCCCAGTGGTGGCAATCACGGACAGTTTCTTAAATTGGCATTTAAAAAGATAAAGCATCATTCTCTTATGACCTCACTTTATTTATCCATCTTGTTCATCCCCTTTCCCATGGCAGCAGCCTGGCCAGGATGGCCAGGCTAGAAAAGTGATGTTTAAGGAAGTGGCTGCATGTTCTTAATTGTGAGGAAGAGGATGGAGGAAAGGGGGGAGGAGAAAGGCCATCAAAAGCATTAACCTTTCAGTGGCCATGCTGAGTCAGCAGAGTTTTGGCTTTGGTCCTTGAATGAGGTGGGTGAGTCATTCTCCACTTAGCAGGTTTCTCATCCAGCCTGATGCTTCTTCCTGGTAGGGAATGGGGGGCTGGGAGGGCCTTCCACCTAGAGGGCAGGGGCACTGCCCTCCCAAGGTTATTGGGTTTAGAAAGCCTTCTCTGAGATCCCTCCATGTCAGGGCTTCCCACATGCCCTCTCCTAAAAGAAAATAATAAACAAAAACCCGTGGCACCGTGGCTTGGTTCTTAGATCTTAATGAAATTATGCTACCTAGACAGATGACGGCAAGAAAGGGGGAGGGAGGGACACGTATGGAGCCTTGGAAGGTGACTGAACATATGGAAAGATCAAGATCCCCTGATTTTTTTACCACCTGGTCTCATGCCCATTTCTCTTGCCACCAACCGTACCTCTGCACACAAAGAGATGATCCTCCCAGCCATTCATATCTTGCTAAAAAAGAGCTTAGAGGTGCAAGGGGAAAGTGGGCCAGGCCCAGGGGCCAGGGTCCAGGGAGGATGAGTTTCCAGCAGGGGAACTCCCTTTCACCCCTGCCCCAGCCCACTCCGTGAGAATCTGTAGGACTTTGGGCAGATTAGCTGAGTGGTGGGCAGGGTGTGGCCCTCTGGGGAGCAGGTTTGTCAGCCAGCACTGAAGAGCCTTTGTGTTTTGTTGCTGAGCTTGGGCTTTTGTGGGGTGATGACATCTTGGGGGGGCCAGGCTCCTGCACTGCTAGGTCAGCACTTCCTCCAGGGACCAAGGTATCCAGGCTGCCCAGCACTGGAACCTGACAGCCTGGTGTGAGGGCTAGAAGTGGAACAGCTCCCAAACCTCTACCTGATCAAGGAGAGAAATGAGGAGAGTTAATGGAGGCTAAGAAATGCAAGGTCTTCTCCTTTGGCTTCCCCAAATTATGAAGTATTCCACATCTTCCACTCCAGGATCCCATGAAATTGCTGTTTCCTCTGGTTTTCCCTGAGAAATTCTATCAGTGCTGGGTCAGCACAATGTCTGATTGGGGGATTCAAAGTCAGTCTCCTGGCCCCTTTCTGAGCCACTTCCCTCCTACTTTTGTGCCAATGCTCCCACACAGGGGCTTCCTCAAAAGGTCACCCCGGGGGGACAGGCCCTAACTCCTCTACCTTCCCGCCCCCAGGCTATTCTAGCACAGTTGGCACCCTTCCCCAGCCCACTCAACCTTAGGAACAAACCAGGTTGGGCAATAGTCTCTTCCTAGGACCGGGGGCATCAGATTACAGGGCTTTACCTGCCTGCGCTGAAGGAGGGCAGAGCCAAGTGTGGCGCCCCCCACCCCTAACTCAGGCAAGTGCCAACATAGGGGGTGTGCTTGACACCCAGGTTGTGGGGCTGGGTTCCACCTCTTATCCTCCAAACATCCAGGTGGGGAAACTGAGGCCCCAGCTCAGGCAAGGGTTGTTTGCTCCTGGATCAGGCCTAGAGAAATAGGATTGCACTTAAGAATATGATTCCTCCTAAGGAGCTCTGCTTCTATCAGAGGGGCTTAGAGCAAATCACTGTCTTTCTCTAGCCTCAGTTTCCCAAACTGTAAAAGGAGGAAATTGAAAGAGACCATTTCTACAGTTTTTCCTAACTAATATTGATTATAACTCTTTAAATCCATTGAATTTGGGGTGTGTGAGTGGGATATGACCTATTTAATTTACAGTTTTTGAGTTGGGAAGGGATGAGGGGGGAGAAAAGAAGCCAGTAGTGACATAATGATTCTCTGTCCCTTGCTGGGCAGTCTGCCTTCCTTTGGGAAGGTTGATAAACCCTAATCTAAGTACCCCACAGTTGGCATCTCAGACACACCCTGTTATTTTTTGTTGCTATCATAGGGATTTGAATTTGTGATAGTGCAGATTGGAGCCTACCTGGATAAAGCAGCTGTTTATCTTTCTTCTATCACTCTGTCCTTTCTCCCAGGGCAAAGTTCTTACCCTGGGATCCGTGAACTTGTATTATTTGGGGTTTTTATTTTTGAGAATTGCATTTCAGTATAATTGATTTCCTTGGTAATCCTATACATTTCATTTTATGTATATAAAAATATTATTCTAAGAAAAGGTGCGTAGACTTCTCCAGTCTGCCAAAGAGGTTCATGATACCAAAAAAAGATTTTCTATCCTAATCTTTCCCCCTTTTCCCCAGGGCAAAGTACCTTTATGGCTGAGAAACTAGATAATCAAAAGGAAGTCAGTTCTGTACTTTCCCCTCTTCTACCCCCCACCCCACCCCACCCCATGAAGGAGTGCCCCTCCATACCCAGACTGATACCTCGGTCATTTTCTGTGAGGACTTCCTTAGAAGAAGAGTACACCTGCCAAAACAAGCCCAGGAACTATATAAACAAACAAAATGTTTTAAAATATTTTATACAAATAAAATCAGATTAACTGTTAATGAATAGGCAGGGCTAATACATAAATGACAATTTTACCCAAACTAATTTACATATTCAATGACATTCCAGTTAAATTGCCAAACAATTCTTTCATTGAATTAGAGGGGGAAATATGAGTATGAGCTAGGGGACAGTGTAGAGACTCTCACTCTAGCTTCCAGACTTGCCCCTTCCCCCCCTCCTTCGGGACCCAACCCCTCCATTCCCAGGCTCTGCTAAATGCTGAATCCTACTCCTCAGCATGCCCCAGCATGCTGCTGGTGCCTCTGAGAGTCTCTCAGTTGGGATGCACGGTGGCTGCTCATCCCTTCTTCCTACCCCACCCTCAGCTTCACGGGCAGAGGCTTCCCCCACTCCAGGAGCAGGACTGTCGGAGCCCACCCACACAAGATGTCATGGAAAGAAATAGACTAGGAGTTAGTAGGTTAGGGGTTGGGATGATTCCTGTCTGTGCCGGCCTGGACACTTTGAAGAACATCTGAGCTTCATCCCCCCATTTATAAAGCGGGCCCCAGTACTGCGGTGTTTCTTCACCGATTGGTTGGGAGGGATTCTTTACAGCAATGGTAAGAGGGACTGGGGCTGAGGTCCCTGAGCTCGGAATTCATATCTAAATGATCTTTTATACCTCAAACTTGTGGGACGAGAACGAACCAGGACAAGTGCAACCTCCTCCAGAAGGACTTCATGTCTCCTCTCAGCTTGTTAGTTCTCTTCCCTCCTGACAAATTTGTTGTTTATTATTTTTGCATATGTGCATGTACACATACATCTATACATCATTTTATATAAAACTATACCTAGATGTAGGGGAAAGTTATATATGTATGTAGTTTTATAGATTTTTTTTCTATTTCTGTAGACTATAAGCCAGGACTCTCATGGATTTTTTTTTGGGGGGGTTGCTTTTTCTTGGTGTGTTAGGTGCCTAGCGCAGTGCCTTATAGGCTTACAGGTGTTTAATAAATGCTTGCTAAATTGAACTGGTGAAGGCATGGGGAAGTTCTTCAGCTCCTAGAAATCCCAGGATTCCATGGACTCCAGAGCTGGGGAGCCTCAATCTCTCTTCGGCCCTCTCCTTGGGGAGGGGGCAGAGTAAGAAAGGGGAGGAAAGCTTGTAGGGAAGGGATGGGGGAGGGGAGCTGGCCGGACTTGCCAAACGGCTGTGCTCCGGCACCCATAGGGAAGCGGCTTCTCTTGATCGAGCTCCCGCCCCTGCCCCCACCCCCCAGCTCACACCCTTTGTCCCTGAGCCCTCCAGACTGGCTTTTCCTGTTCTTGGCTTTATGTTGAATGTTCAGCAATTACTGCAGTTATCTCCAGCCCACTTTGGAAAGGGATGATGGGCCAGGCAAAAAGAGGAAGCGTATTTGTGTGATGGTGGTCAGTGCCTCCTCTTCTTGGTGTGAGAGTCAGGCAGAACTTTTTTTCTCAGAGGAACAAACAAGGGCTTAACCCCTGAGAGTGTTTTAAGACCCACTGGCCTAGGAGAGCAGCTGCTTCTAAAACAGAGCCAGAGTTCTCTTCTGAATTTAAATGTTTTCAGTTAGCACAAATATATTTTCTCTTCCACACTCCCTATGGAAAAAAAAGATAAGAAACAAAATCTTCATGACCAATACATAGTCAAACATCATAAATGCCAGCATTGGCCATGGCCAAAAAATAAATCCCTTACTCTGCATCCCGAGTCTACCATTTCTGTCCGGAGGTGGTTAGCAAGCTTTATCGTGATCCCCTGAAAGCTTTCAGAATTTGTTCTTGTATAAATTGTACTACTGGCTCTGCCCACTTCGTCCATGTAACTCAGTTGAAGCAAATCTTCCTGGAGTTCTCTGAACCTCTCCTATTTCTTATAGCACAGTAGTATTCCTTTATAGCCATTCCATAATTTGTTTAAGCATTCTCCAAATGACAGACACCCCCTTTGTACCCAATTCTTTGCCAGTACAGAAAAGGTTACTATGAATATTGTACATGAAGGTCCTTTTCCTCTTTCTTTGACTTCTTTGAGGTAAAAGGCATTCACACAGAAGGCAGATGCCTTCCTGAGCTCACATCTAGCTTCTATCACTTCTGAGTTGTATGACCCTGGCTAAGTCAGTTAACCAACCTGATGTGCCTCAGTTTCCTCTTCTGTAAAATGAGCTAGAGAAGGAAATGGCAAACCACAAGTGTCTGTCAAAAACATCACAAATGGGGACACAAAAAGTGGACAATACTGAAACTACTCAACAATTCTCTATCAGGTACTATGCTAGGTACTAGAGACTGAAACAAAAGTGAAGGGCCATCTACCCTCAAAGAACTTGGTTTTTATTATTGGTTTTCCATTCAAATTATGACTTCAAGGAAAGGGGAAATGTTCCTTTCCCATTACAGAGCCAGAGAAGTTTGAGGCTAAAGGAAAGAAGTAATAAATGGAGGGGGGGGGGAAGGAGGAGAGGGGAGGTGGCACATTGCAAAAAAAAAAAAAAAAAAAAAAAATGGCTTAACCTAGCAGGAACAGAGGGTCTGTGTTGGAGAATCCTAGGAGAGAAGTACATGATATGAAACTTCTCTTACTTCCTAAAGAGAACTTAGAAATGCATTGATATAATGGATGGAAAAAGTTTTATGCATGGATTCCTGTGTTATAGTCCTCATTTTGCTGCTATATATTGCTTCTTGGCAATTTGGATTAAGTAACTTGTCCAGGGTCACACAGCAAGTAAGTGTCTGAAGCTGGATTTGAACTCAGATTCTCCAGACTGGAGCACCAGTGCTTTATCTACTGTACCACCTAATTGCCCCAGAAATCATACAGTCTCAGACAAGGAGCTGAGCTGAATTCCTTAAAAGGAATTCTTTCCGTAACTTTCCTGGTATTATGGTCTCCATTTTACAAGGATGTCCTCCTGACACCTCCTAAGCCGAACCATTCTACTTTCAGATAGCTTTAATTGTAAGGGAGTTTATCCTTATATCAAATCAAAACATACCTCTGCATCTTCCACCTAGTTCTGCCCTCTGGGCCAAGCAAGATAAGTCTCATCTCTTTCCCATGTGACAGCCCTTCAAATATTTGAAGATAGTTATCATGTTTCATCTGTACCCAACTTCCAAGTTGCCTTCATCAGATTAAACATGTCTGCTACCCCCAACCAATCCCGAGAGGGAATATCGTTTCTCTTAATCACCATTCCAGACCTCATTTTCCTCATGTAAAGAAAGAAAGTGATTTGGGCTGTATGAGCCTGTGAAATATCAAGTAGGTCTTAATGATTCTCTCACCCTCATGGTTCCTCCTCCACCCTGTTAAGGGGGCAGATATGATCTCCAAAGCTAGTTCAACTTGTGAACACTATGATCTCCCTGTGCCTCCTAATTTCCAAATCCCCATCAATGAATATAGGAAGCACCCAACAGGGGTCACTGAAATCACTCCCTTTGGACAAAGCCTAAATGAGAGCCTAAGTGAGGAATATACAGAGATGAGGACATCAGCAATTTCAACCCAAAATGGGGACATAATGAGGAATGACTTAATACAACTAGATAAGCCTAGAGAGGGCAGAACCAGAGTGTGGTCAAGGTACCCAGTAAAAGCAGATCTGGTCCCAAACTTTTTCAGGTCCGGGCAGGCTACAAGTAATCTTACAAACCAAAGCCCTGCCACTCCTGAGATCTGGAGAGGGAGAGGTGGAGCCAACCTTCAAGTAAGAAAAGGGCACATGGTTTTGTGGTGGTAGGAAGTGATTTTACCTTCCTACACTAGGAAAAAACCTCCATGTGGCAGCTCTAGTCAAGAGAGGTTGAGTTATGTCAAAGGAGGGGCAGGTCTACTTGATAGGACTAAAAGCAGTCCAGATTGAAGATTCCTGGGATAGGGAATCGAGGTGGCGCAGTGGATAGAGCACCAGCCCTGAATTCAGGAGGACCCGAGTTCAAATCTGGCCTCAGACACTTAACACGTCCTAGCTGTGTGACCCTAGGCAAGTCACTTAACCTCTATTCCCTCAGCAAAAAAAGAAGATTCATGGAATATAAGGGCCAATTGATAGAAACAGGGAAAACTGGGTTGAGGGGAGGGAGCAATCACAAAAATTCTTGATGCTTGAAAGATGCCTGACTTGTTTTTTGTTTTTTAATTTTCCCTGAAGTGCTTTCACATCCATTAGCTCATTTAATCCACAGTCTTTGGCAGTGAGTTATTGACAGCCAGGACTAGAAATCGTAGGTATTTAGCTTTTAGGCCCCTCCCATGGGATTTTTTTCTTCAGAAGATCCAAAGGGAGAAGGGAGGGGAGGGGAAGGGCAGTGAATGTAGAGAAGGTGTCCAGATGTCCCTAACCCTGTTCTCTCTGTTCTTCTCAGGTCTGCAGGCCCAAGTGGTCCAGGTGAATGACACTGTATCAGGCTTCATCGGCACAGATGTGGTGCTCCACTGTAGTTTTTCAAATCCCCTACCCACAGTGAGGATCACTCAGATGACATGGCAAAAGGCCACCAATGGCTCCAAGCAGAACGTGGCCATCTACAATCCCAACATGGGCGTCTCAGTGTTGGCTCCCTATCGAGAGCGTGTGACCTTTCTTCAGCCATCCTTCACTGATGGAACCATCCGTCTCTCCCGTCTCCAGCTGGAAGATGAGGGTGTCTACATCTGCGAGTTTGCTACTTTCCCCACAGGGAACCGGGAGAGCCAGCTCAACCTCACTGTTTTAGGTAAGTCCACCTCAGTCACGGCCCCCCGCTCTCCATGATGGGGCCTGATCCGCAGCCTGCAGGAGATCCTACACTGCTTCTGTTCACTGGGGGAGCCGGAGGGGACAGCTCTGACTGGGACCCCAGGACATACCCAGGATCCCTCTGGTCCAGAGTAATTTTAGCCATGTCTCATGAGGGTTGATGGCACCAGTCTGGTCTGAAACTGTTACCGTGCAACCCTTGGGACAACGATGGGGGACCCAGTTAGCTATGGCACGACCAAGTAATAGAATTTGATGAGCCAGTGTTAAGGTCTTGGAGAAGTACTCCCTGGGAGCACCACAGTGAGGATCATAAGAAGGCCTGAGCCTGGAGCATATAGGGAGGATTAGAAAGGAAGAGCAGAAGGACCTGCATTAAAATTCGGACCAGAAGGTCAAGGGAGATTTGGGAATCTCCTTTAAAGAAAAGAAAACTGTGTACAAGATACAATTGAAGTAAGGATAATAACGTTACATTGTTATAATTATTATTACCAATAAGAACATCAATGTGAAGTATCCACTAGGTCCCAAGCACTGCTAAACACAAGGGATACAAGTATAAATGGTCTATACTGAATTCTCATCCATTTTCCCTCTGCACTTTCTCAATAGGGGTAATTTCATCTGTCTCCTATGAATTCATTTTGGGGGGTGGGGGGACATTCAGGGCTAACTGACTTGTCCAGAGTCACATAGCTAGTGTCTAAAGCTGGATTTGAACTCGGGTCCTCCTGACACCAGAGCCAGTGTTCTATCCACCTATCTTCCTCCATCCTCAAACATGACTTTAAATATGAACTCTATGTAGATGACTCCCAGATCTATTTATCCAGCCCCAGTTTCTCTCCCGAACTTAATTAGTATTACATTGCCAAATTGCCTGTTGAATATTTCAGACTGGATGGCCTAAAGTCACCTCACATTCACCCCCTCCAGAGTGGATCTTACTCTCTTACTCCCACCCCTAAATGTCTTCATCTTCCAAACTTTGAGACTCTCCCAGGTTCATAATCTTGCATGTGATGGACTCCTCATTCTCTCTGACCCCCCCCCCCCCCCCACATCTAGTCATTTGCTAAATCTTGCCATTTTTTTTTAAAGTTAAAATGGATTTAATCACAAGTGAAAAACAGAGAAACTATATTGTGTCAACAATATTGTCCAATATTGTTTTAAACCATTTAAAATAATTAGATAGGGGCAGCTAGTTGGTGTAGTGGACAAAGCACCAGCCCAGAAGTCGAGGATCTGAGTTAAAATCTGGCAACAGACACTCCCTTGACCCTAGGCATGAATCTTGCCATTTCTCCTGCCACAATACCTCTTACACCCACCTCATTCTCACTACTCACCCAGCTTTTACCTTATTTCCAACCCTCATCATCTCCAACCTAGACTTGGGCCATGCCTCTCCCTGCCTCATATCTGTCCTCCTCAAATCCATCCTGCACACTTCTGCCAAAGGGATTTTTCATAAGGGTAGTTCTGACCATGTCACTTCCCTACTCAGTCATCTCTAGTGGCTTTCTATGGCCTTTAACATCACACATGAATCCTTTTCTTGAGTCTTGAAAACCCTTCATACGACTGACCCCAACCTTTCTAGCATTGTTGAAACATTACTTCCCTCCTAAATGCCATGATCCAGCCAAACTGTTCCTCCTTTTGTTTCTTTCACCTCTGTACCTTTGTACTTAGTGTCCTTCATTGCTGGGATGCTCCCTTTCCATACCTCTGCCTCAGAATTCCTTTTTTTCCTTCAAAATAGGGCTTAAGCACCACTTTCCACTTGAAGCTTCTCCCGATTCCCGACCTGATCTGGGCTTTCCCTCCTAAACAACATTCTGTTTATCCTTTATTTTCTTTCCTTCCTTCCTTCCTCCCTCTTTCCCTTCCTTTATTTCTTCTCTTTATGTTTATTTTATATGTACTTGTTTATCTTCTAGTTGTCTTCCCTATTGTACAGTCCTTTCAAGTAGGGATTACTTCTTTGTCCTTAGAGCGTTTCTTTCATGTTCTCTCCTCTACCTGGTTAATGAGAGGAGAAATCAGAGTAGGTAAATAATAGACAAGAGAGGGACTGGAGGCTCTGATCATTTCCTGTCTTATTTCTTTGCAGCCAAACCAACCAACTGGATGGAAGTCACAAAGAAAACCTTGATAGCCAGGACCGGACAGACAGAAAAGGTCCTAGTGGCCACGTGTACCTCAGCCAATGGGAAACCACCCAGTACTGTTTCATGGGACACTCGGCTAAAGGGCGAGGCTGAATTCCAGGAGATCCGGCACCCCAATGGGACAGTGACAGTGATCAGCCGATACCGCATAGTGCCCAGTCGAGAAGCACACCTTCAACCTCTGGCTTGCGTCGTCAACTACCAACTGGACCGATTCAGTGAGAGTGTCACTCTCAATGTACAGTGTGAGCCAGGGGAATAGAAGAGGAGGGGAAGGGAGAGGAGGAAAGAAAGGATGGGAAGGTGGGACAAAGGGAGGCAGGGATTTCAGGGGAAAGTCTCAGGACTAGTGGGTGAAAAGGATTACGAATGACCAACTGTTATCTCCTCTCCTTGGCTCCAATTTCTTTCCCCATCATTTCACTTTCCTTTCATCCTTCCTCCTCTTTGGTCCCCGTCTTCTCTTTTCTATCATTTTGACTTTTCTTTCTTAATTTCTTTTTTTTTTCCTTTTTTTTTTTTTTTTCTGTTCCTCTTTTCCTTCTTTCCCTTGTTTCTTTTTATCCATCTTTCATTTTCTCTGTGTATGCAATGTATACAACCACTCTATCTCTTTTCCCTTCCTCTTCCTCCCCATCAATATGTTATTTCTCTTTATACTTATGCCCATGCTAAATCTCTACCCTTCCCTTTCCTTCTTTTCACTTTGCCTTTTCAACACATCCTTCACATCCTCTCTCTTCTCCATCAACCTCACCAACCCACAGATGAACCTGAAGTGACCATTGAAGGCTTTGATGGAAACTGGTACCTAAAACGAATGGATGTAAAACTCACTTGCCAATGTGATGCCAACCCTCCAGTCACACACTACCATTGGAAACTGTAAGTATTTCGTAGTCTCTTTCCTCAGCTTCATTCCAGACCTGGGCCAGCAGTAAGGCTATTAGCTCCAAATTTATCCTCCCAGTCAGGTTGAACAAGGGTTTATTAATTATGAGGGGGGAATAATCTATTAGCATATACAAAAGAGTGCACAGAATTTAGTTGTACTATAAAATACCAAAAGCAAAATCCCTAATCTTAACCAATATGAGTCTCCAAATAATGGAAACTCCATTCCTACTCCCTCCTTATGATAAAACCCTCCCCTCTTTAACCTCCAATTTGACCTGGATTTCACACCTGAAACTCCTCCTTCTATCTAGAAAACTTGATGGGGTTTGCCTGACCCAGATCATGGATGGGAATGTTTTCTTTCCAATCTGTAGGGAAGAAATATCTTTACCTTTCCACCCTGTCCACAAATACTTATCACCTATTTGCCCATAGCAAATCACACAGGTAGTCAGAAGTGTGCTGCACTTAGCACTAATTTTTAGTATTTACCCCCAGAAATGAGCAAACACAACAAATTGATACTTGATTTAATGTTTTGCTGATTGTGTAGACTTCAGAAAATGACGGACAAAATGCTAATGCAGATTAAAACTTAAGTGTGTAGTGTGTTCCTTATAATTTTTCTGGAAACTCAGTAGCTAAATGTTTTTCATAAAAGAATAAGAACAGGATAAGGATTTGTTTAAAAAAAAAATTCCTCCTATTCCTTCCCAGAGAGCCCTCCTTTATAACAAACGATATTTTTGAAAGAAACATGGGGAGGGGATTAGTAAAACCAAGTCATACATTGAAAAGATAACCCATGAACTTCTCAACTAAAAGAGGAATTTCTTCTTTGGAATTATGCTTGAAAAACAATGCTATTAACAAAGATTACTGTACCAAATAATCATCATCTCCAAGCCACAAAGAACCAAACTCTTCAAAAACAGAGACCAAGTAGAAGAAATCACAACCAGGTGGGAACTGGATGAGGAAGTACATGTCATCCCTCTCTGCTATTAGAAGTGTCTCCGAGATGTTTTCTGAGAGTCTATAGAGGATGAATCTTCATCCCAATACACTAATTCAATTACAAAAAGGAGTCATTTTAGCCACAGGTACAGTTGTCTGCAGAGCATTAAGCAGAAGAGAATAATTACAGAGTGGTGATCTGTCCTTGAACCATTTTTACCAAAACTCTATCAGAAAAGAGGAGGGGAAGGAGACAGCAATGATGGTGATAATAATAATGTTTCTGTCTAAACTCCACCGAATGTAAGGAGATGGGAATAATTAATTCTGATGACGGCTGACAAGTATAGAGTACCTTAAGGTTCATGAAGCGCTTTGCCCATATTATCTGATTTCACGGAATCACTGCATCTCAGAGTTGGAGAAGACCTCTACAACCTTTCAGTTCAATCTGAAAATGCATGACCTTCTGAACTGGGTACTCTAGGTGGTGTTGATTGATTCCCTTTCCAGATGTGGAAAGAAAGACTCATGCAGTAATGGGCTTCCTTTATCACATGCCTCTGCTATTTGATACTAAATATGTTTTCATTTTTGTTCAGTGATTCAGCTTGACTCAGACCGCCCCCACCCCCAATATTTATTTTTAACGAGTCATCCCCAGGAAAGCTGGCCTCAAAAAGTGGCCAGAATCATGCATTTTCTGGGACTTACTTTCCTCTTCCTAGGCTGACAGGAGGAAAGGGCGGGGGAGAGGATGGATGAGCCAGACCTCCTGGGTTCTCTGGTTTTTCACTCCCAAACCTCAGCTTTCCTCAGTTAACTACCCCACCACCTCATTGCCATTCTTCAGGACACATGGCGCAGGGAGCCAGACAAATTCAGGAGCATGGGGAGATAAATACCTGGGTTCAGGTTCTTCATATTCTTCCCTCTCCCATTTCATCCCAACTTCAGTCAGTTGCAAAAAATCACTGGGAGACCAAGATTGAGAAGTAGGGGCAGGCCGGTGGAAGAGAGAGGCTAGGAGAGGCGGTTAGAAGCAGCACCCTGTCAGGGATGGCTAAAAGAGGAGTCTGCAAGGGCACAAGAGCCCAGCACAAGGAGAATCGTACCTAATAGTCCTCCTTCACCGTGGATGAGCATGCTGTGTTTCCCCAAGTCTGCTCTGCGACCAAAGAAATAGGCAGCATCCCCATCACTGCTAGAGGGGCTGGAAGAAGCAGCATCTCTGTCCTTGGAAAGCCCCATCTAATGGCTGAGCTTTAGGACAAATCAACAGAAAGGGGGCGGGGGTCGTTAACAAGGGCATAGTTGGTTACTGGCACACAGTGGAGTGATACAACAGTTCTACAAACTCTTCTTGAGCATATTCTATGGGCAGTGCTCTGCTCGGCTGGAACTCATTAATCAGGGTTGAGAGAGAGGACATCTGTCTGGGAGCTAGGCGGCAGAGTGGAGGAATGATTCTGTCCCTTTCCTTGCAGGTTGAATGGCACTCTCCCCTCAAACATGGACACCCAAAACAAGACCCTGCTCTTCAAGGGGCCTGTGACCTATAGCCTGTCTGGGACCTACATATGTGAAGCTACCAATCCCATTGGCACACGCTCAGGCATGGTAGAGGTCAATATCACAGGTAGGAAGCTCATGGCTGCCCCCTCCCCGCCAGCCCCAGCCCCACCTTTCCCTTCTTCTGGTCCCCCTTTCTAAGGCAGCATGGCTTGAACCCTGCGATTGGCCTGAGCCATGTTTGGATCTTGTCTTTCAGCTGGAGCTAGTGATGCAGTTCTCGTCTACTTTTTGCTTGTGCGCTCTCTCTCTTCCCCCTGGGTTCTGGTGGACCCCACTCCGCTGTCTTTCTTCTGGGTTTGATGGAGGTCAGCAGCGAGAGGAAGAGCCAGGTGTAGTGTAGGAGGCAGGAAAAGTAGGGCAGGGGAGGAGGAAAGTCATTTGTTCTTTGGGTGAGTGATGTTTGGAATTTCCCCGTAGGAACTGCTGCAAGAAAGCCCAGGTGTGACGAGCCAATGGTCCCCTTTACCAGTGCTGGCTTGCACAGCCAGACCCATAAAGGGTCCTTATTTCCTCCTTGGCAGCGTGCCTACAGTTGTGGCAGCTGCCACCAGGTGCATAGTAGGATCTGGTTTGGGTTGTGTCGATCAAATGGTTAGGCTGTGTATGGTCTGTAGAGAGAAAGCGAGGGCATAGGGTTACAGCTTTAGTTCTAAAGGGGTCTGGAAGATCATCCAGCCTATAATCTGATGGTTTTTACAGAGGAGAAAATTCAGATCCAGCTTAAATGACTTGTCCAGAGTTATAGGTAATAATTAGTAGAGAAGGGACATCAAAAGGCTTGTGTTCTGGACAGGAAGTGATGGCCCACAGCTGCTAATCAGGAAAGGAAGTTTTGTCTGAATTGGAAAATAAGATTACAGTGGTCCTCAAACTTTTTAAGTAGGGGGCCAGTTCACTGTCCCTCAGACTGTGGGAGGGCCGGACTGCAGTAAAAACAAAAACAGCCCGTTTGCCATAACCCAGCGGGCAGCATAAACGTCCTTAGCCCGCCACATTGAGAAGCCCTGAATAAGAACATGCTATGAGAGGGTGTGAAGGTGCCATATCAGGTTAGTTTTAGTAGTTCGGAAAGTGAATCCAGCAAAGCATCCCAAAGCTTGTCACTGGGAGTTTGGGAAGATAAAAATGACTTACTACAAGGTGATGGAGCAAAGATGGGCTCTGGTGATGATTCCTGAAGGACTCTGAGAAGTTACAGCATATTGTCAAGGTTGGGTGGGGAGCTCCCTCATGGGCAGATTTGTGACACAGGCAACAAAAGCAGAAACGTTAACCTTCCAAACAACCCCCTGAAACGGTTTCCAGTGTGATCAGAGACTTGCCCTGTCACTGGGCTTTCATAAGTTGCCCATTTCTCTCTTTTCTATCCCCACAAACACCTATCTTCCTGCACCAAGGAAATCATTACCTCATGCCTACATTAGGCTCTTTCACCATGTGCACACTAGAGAAATGGGAGAGGGTAGCAAGAGAAGTCCAGGTCCTTCACCGCTACAGCTACCTGCTACATAGAGAACAGAATGGACAGGGCAAAAGTCCTCTTTCCTTCCTCTCCAGTTAAGAGGTCAGGTGCTATGTGTGAGTAGGTCTGGCAGGGGAAGAAGTTCTCATCCCTGGAAAAGGCCCAGAAGTCATCCAAGAAACATCTGGGAAAAGGGGCTTTTGAGGAAATCAACAAGGACCCATCCAACAAGAATCAGAGGTTCCTATTCAGAGAAAGGAGATATTTTTCCTTCCTGGTTAATCTTCTGTTGGTACCTCTGGAGAAACTACCACAAGCATGGTTGGAGTGACTTGAGTTAAGGTCCACTTCTTATTGATCCCTTTTCCTTGGGGATTTACCAACACATCAGGACCCACAGGTCTTTGGGGTGTAATTTTGAACGTCCAACCTCAGAAACTTAGGGGAGTATTGGATTTATTGCATCTCTCAAGGTTGTAAGGGATCCTTGGTTGCTGTGTAGGTTGTCAATTGCTTTATTACCACAATCTAATGCTAGACCAAGGGAAATAGGGGAAAAGTCCTGAATAGGATAAAGACTTTGGAGATGAATAGATGAGTAAAAAAGGAACAAGGAGAATCAGAAGGTAGAAATGACCAGATGGCAGCGCATGGAATCAAGTTGGAAATTGTATTGATTGTCTTGGTGATGGTGCTTTGCAAAGCTGGGATTGGGAGATGGTGGTTGGTGGCACATGGGTTTGGGCGGAGGGGAAAGAGATACCTCTCTGCTGGCAGAGCTGATGGAAGTGATTCTTTGGTGGTTGGTGGGGGAGAAGATGATGGCCTAGTAATGGCAATTTGGTGATGCTGATGAAGAGGGGTGTGCCCATAATTGGGTTTCTTAAGCCAGACAACTGCTTTCAGGGGAAGAGTTGGCCAGGGGACAACACAACTTCCCTGAAACTAATGGGAAATGGAGCACTTTGGGGGCCTCCTTTGGGGAGGAGGGTAAGTAAGTTGGTCTCTCCCTCCACCCCAGCTCCTGAGGGTGCAGTCTGGGGACTTAGCGAAGGGTGACAGGATTGTTGGCTGCCTAGTTAGGCCAAGCTGAGGAGAAGCTGAAGCTCACTGAATCATTCATGAGCCCAGGATCTGTTTACCCAGCTTTCCCTGAGGGCTGATTAGACCCCTGCTCAAGAGGACTCAGCCAGTCGTGCTAAGCCATTACAGGGACATTTGTTCCTGGGCTCGAAAGCAATTTCAGGATTGTCAGCCGACCACAAAAACCTCTTCCCAGAGCCGTCCCCCACAAACAGGCCTGCACCTGCCATGCTGGGCCATCCTAGGTGAAGAGGAGCCAGCCCCCAGGGAGAGGCACTCCCTCCCCCTGCCCAGGGACCTGGGCATTCTCTCCTCAAGGCCAGGGGCTCCTCTTTACCCTGTCGGGCTGGGGAGCCGGCCAGAAGGAAATGGATAAGTGGAAATTTAATATTTTATTCTGGCCATCCATCTCGGTGTAATAGCTTTTCCAGCCTGACCTGGGGAGGTGGGTGGTACGTCTGTGTAGAGAACTGTAGCTGGGATAGTAGAAGGGGAGGAGAAACTGTATCAGGCTGAGGGCAAAGACACCCAGCATGCGCACTGGCACAGATGTGTGAGCACACGGTAACATGCTTCTTCTTGGGGTCCAGATTCTCCCCACCCTGGAGTCGGGGGATATATCCTGGAGGCTGAGACCCCATGCAGGACACACACACACACACACACACACACACACACACACACACACACACACACACACACACACACACACACACAGTGTTCTCCTCATCAGGGCTTGTGAGGAAGGATCTGAAGTTTCAGAAGATGACTTATGCAGGATGGGGCAGTCTCCCCAGAAGCAGATCCAGAGCTCGAGGGACCGCAGACCCTCTAACTCCCTCATTTTAACCATTAAAGAGCTCAGGCCTGGTGACACTTCTACCACTGGATGAATTAGCTAGTGCTCTCTGATATCAGGAAAACACACCAAGAACTAAGTTCTTTCCAATGGACTTGGGAAAATCTCATCCGAGGTCCCTGTAGGTAACAGTCTCTGTGAGACTTTCGTGCCCAAGCTGTCCCAGAGGATTCGCAAATGCTCTGTCCACTTCTCCAATTGTGTATTCTCCTTCCCCATGCTGGGGATGTCAGGATTGCAATTCTTTGGGATCTTTTAGATTTGATCGGCCTAAAGAAAACCTAGTGAAAAGATATAAGGACTTAGTGAACAGTGTTTAACCTAAAGAAGGGTGAACATCTTGACTTCTCTCCAGCTCTTCACCTATTCTTTCACACACTTCTTATGAACAAGACAAAAAAAAAACCCTCACGTCCACTTGCACACAATTCTTTCTCTCCACTTCCTCCACACATTGAGTTTCTTTCTCCATTTAGATTTTTTTTTAAATTAACAGGTATTTTCCATTTGGAAGGTTTCAGTTGGAGCTTAAGAGAATAAGGCATATGAGGTTTTGAGCTCTTCACACACACAAAAAAATCATGACTGATTCTCAAGGGTTCTCTTGTGCTTGATGAGAAGTATGTGATCATTACTTGTCTGTGTATCCATGTGTGCTAGCAAATGTAAGTTTGGATGTGAACAAATGTGAGTCTGTAAACATGTGCAGGTCCTGTGGGAGAGTGTATATACATTTATGAAAGTGTATATGGACACTCCGAGGGAGGATTAATTCTCACCACTGGTTTGGCCAGGCTGTGTCTCCTCCCACCTTCCTCCTTATGGGCCTGACACAGGCACCACAGCTGCAACAGCTGGATGGTGGGAATCACTTCTGAGACCCTAGATTCCCTTGCAACTATATTGCATGCTGGGAAATGGAGTTTCCCGGGCTGCCCTGTCCTGTAACTTTCTCGTATATTTTCACTACCGGACATAAGAGATAAGCTCGAGTCCTCCTTTTGATGCTGGATTTATTAGACACTCCCCCCCCATCCCCAATACTCAGCTTGGATCCTCTACATGGGGTATAACCCTTGCCCTGTTCCCACTCATGCTAGTGCCCACTCCCCGCCCCCCAAAATCCAGCTGTCCATCAGCCTTTGATTCTCCTTTGTAGGGCCCAGTCAAGGCAGGCAGTAACCTGGGCTCTGGCCAGCCAGCAGGAACACTTCCTCAGCTCAGTTCCCGCTGTAGCTGCTCCCAGCTGCTGCTCCTCCTCCCCCCACCCCTGGCATAGAGACAGGAACTACTGGATGAATGTGACAGCTGGCAGGCCTAGAGGGGGTGGGGGGTCGGGTCAGGCAGCAGCAAAGGCGGATGCCTCATTCCTGAGTATACAGCCTTCTCTGTTTGGGAGCGAATGGAGGAAGCCTTGCTCCTCACACAGTCAGATCCTTCCCCTCTCTTTCTGAACCCCAGCGTCAGAATGCTTTCCTGGAAAAGTCATTTGAGTCATTCCCCTGCCTCCAGGCTGCTTGCTCAGTTCCCATCTTCCTTATCCTAAAAGACCTGTAGGGAGGGATCTGGAGAAAGCTGGAGCACTTTATAATTATAATGTAGCTCTACCCATCTTATTTTTCTTGGCTAAGCTTCTGTGACCTTAGACTGGTCACTTTATTTGCCTATCTAGAAAAGGGAGGACCTTATCTCAAAAGGAAGTTGGACTTCTAGATTCCTTCTAGCATATTTTCTTATGATTATATGATACTGTGATATTGATTATTGGCCCCTTCCCATATGAACCAGATATTTAGATAGAATATGGTTACAGTCCTCTTAAGGAAGACACATGCAGAAGCTCAGTAACCCCATAGGGCATCATAAAACACCAAAATTGAGTATTAATGATTTTCATCAACATCATTAACATTTATTGAGCACTCACTATATACTTGGTATTAGGAAGAGTAAGAGACAGAAAGATGGCCTTTGTCCTCAAAGATTACCTGCTAATGGAGTTCCGGAGAAAAGGGAAGTCATTGTGGACTGGGATGATTAGAAAAATTACACATAGAGGAGGTGGGGCTCCAAAGTACCCTGAAGGATGGTGGGGATTTCAAAAGGTAAAGAAGCGGGAGAGGGCATTCCTAATGGGGAACATCGGAGTTTAAGATGTGGCCTGTGTAAGGGACGGTGGGGATCTTGGCCCTGCTATGACAGAGGGCTCATCCTGGGAGTTGGGGACATAGAAGCTGGGTAATTAAGGTGGTACCAGTGCCTTCTACTTAGTTATAATTTCATATATGTTTGTTGAATTATGAAGGGCTTTGACTGCCAGGATGATTTTATTTTATGAGCAATTTTATATCCCTTAAGGTTTTGAAGGAAGGGAATGATAAGCCAAAATGGTGCATGAGTTAGGTGAATCTGGCAACAGTCACATTGATGAAGCTATTGGGGGTTTACAAAGTGCTTTCTTCTCCACACAACTTTGATACAAATAAAACTTGTATTCTTATCCCCATTTTACACATAAGGAAAATGAAACTCTGAAAGTTTATTTAAGCAACTAGTATTAAAACTGAAATCTTAAGTCCAGTATCTCTTGGGATCAGAATTGCTATCAGGGAGGAAACTTGAATAAGAGACCTGTAAATAAGACCTAATGTTATTAATGCTTGATAGGAGAATCATTACAAAGAAAAATTCAACAGGATTTGGTGACAGGTGGTGTATGGGAGCTGGATAAGTCATGTGATCTGGAACTAGGGCCTTCCATCTTTCCCCACTCTTTTATCTTACTAATGTGAAAACTGAAACATAGAGAGGTACGGGGACTTTGCAGCGGCAACACCGGCAATAACCAGAATAGGGAGTTTCATAGCTAGTAAATTATCCAAGATCAGATTTGAATTTGGCTCGGGGGCCAGTGCCCAGTCCACTGGGGCACTTTAGCTGTCCCCAAAACAGATTTCAAACTCAGGTTCTCGGATGTGAAATACAATGTACTTTCCACTTTCCTGGCAAGAATGGATGTAATTTTAAGCCTCAGCTGAGATAGATGGTACTGCTGGAAAGGGGGGAGTTAAAGCAAAAGCCGATTTCTGAGGGAAGACCATGAGCTCATGTGGGGTCAGGAGACCACGAGTTTGGATCCAGGATCAATAACAGCAAAACACCATATAAATTTCAGCAGTTATACAAGGTCTTCTTCACTAGACTGTAAGTTCCCTAAGGTCAGGGATTGGCTTTTATTTCTTGACTTCAGTTTCTAGAGCTATGCCCTACCCACAGCACAGTCAGTTTGTTGAATGTATGAATCAATGAATGAATAAGGAGGAAGTTCAGGTGTACAGAGGAAAAATGGAGGAGATCCAGGCAGAAAAGGAGGGGCTAGGATCACTGCCACCTCATGGCCCCCCCTTCCAAGTCCTCCCCCTTCCAGGTGGTGATCGATGAACAGTCATAAACAGGCAGGGCTATAAATGGGATGGGGAACTAAGCTAGGGAAACTAGGAAGAAGCCATGAGACCAGGAACACAGGACAAGATGGGAGTTGGTTGTAGGGTTTTGAGCAAAGGGACAACTACATCTCACCTGTTTTCCCAAGAATAGCAAGTAACATGAGTGGGAATGGTCAATTAGTCAGAACAGGACATAAGGGAAATGAGTGAGTACCTTTCTGAAATTCTGGGAAGGGGAAAGGGAAGCCCTAATTCCTCTGGCCCCAACTTTAGGAGGCACTGAGAGTATGCATTTGTACCTGCTCTGCTGTGTGTAATAGAGTGAAAGGTGAGGGAAGTGCTTTTTCACCCTCTCCACCTCCAAAACTGAAGACCTGCAGACTTAGCCCCCCATGACTGGGCTTTCTCTTTATTCTACACCAGGCCAGCACTGGTCTCAGGAGCCACCCAGTGGTAGTGTTAGGAATGACCGCCAGTCTACTTGCTGTGGCCCCTTCTTAGACCTGTGGCCTTTGACCCTGCCCCTCTTGTGGAATGCCTTCTCCCGCCAGCATCCTTTGTCCCCCTCCCTTTTCCCTTGAGCCTCGTTGTTCCTCTGTAGGACCTGCTGTGTGACATAGTGAAGGGATTGCGGAGGAGAAAGCATGATCTTGGTTCAAATTCTGACTCATTTATTGATTGTTTTCATGTCTTGGGCACTCATCTGTAAAATGGGGGTTGGTAAGGACGACAGGGTGAAAAATTTCAGAGTCCTATCTAGCTTTAAATGCTAGCATATTCCAGTCACTCTTCTGTCCAAAAGAGAGCCATACCAAAGTGTGATCCAGTAAGGGGTCAGGGGAGAGGAATTAAGGAAAGAAAGAACACCTATCATCAGCTTCCACCTAATCTAATAGAGCTGTGCAGTCTTCTGTACTTCATGGGCATGAGCTGCTGACTCCATCGCTACTCATTATCTCACCTTTTTTTCCCCCTTTCTTCCTCATCTCTTCCCTTTTACAGGTTCCTTTCCTCTTTCCCCCTTTCTTTTTTCTTCCTCTCTTATTTCTTCTCTCCCTTTCTCCCTTCCCTTCTCTCCCTCCTCATTCCTTTCCCTCCTTCCCACTTTCCTCCTCCTCCCTTGATCCTGCTCTATTCTGCCATTTATCCCTCGCTCTCTCCAGTCCCCTCCTTCCTTCCCGTCTTTCTGGTCAGATCTTCTGTACAGAAACTCTCCCTCTGGGATTCTGCAAGCTTTCCTGCCCCCATCCTCAACCCCAGCCAATCAAAGAGAGACACCAGCTGTTTCCATCTGTTAGAGTGTAACCCTCCCTCAGTCTCAACAGGAGAGGACCGAGCTGGCCAGGGTAGGGTTAGGGGTGGAGAGGGAAGGAGGATTCTGGATTTGGGGAGACGGTCTGTGTTTGGAGACTGATTGTCGATAACCAGCTCCTAGGCCCCACATCCCCATAGCAGATGTCCGTCTCAGTGGACACTTTCCACCTGTCTCCTGCTCATTTTCCTTCTTGGGACCTCTTTTTGTGCTATGTTTAGCCTAAGAATAGGAAGGAGTATCTTGGGGGCAAGGAGGTTCACATGTAAAGCAATTTGGGTTTGGTTTTATGTGTTTTGTTTTGTTTTTTTGTCCTGTGGACTGTGTGTTTTTGCAATGCACTCATTTATCTCAGGTGTTTTCTCATGCCCAAACACACATAAATGTTCCACTCCTGTGACCAACATGGGAACAGGTAGATGAACTCCCAGGGATGTTTGCCTTCAGAAACTCCAATTCTCCAACCAGTAAGCCGCCTTAGAAGTGCACTGTGCTATGCAGGCAGGCAGTGATAGTGGAAAGAAAATACTGCATTTGGAGTGTCTGTGGCAACCGCAGCTCTGCTTTTAGTGAGTTGTCTGATCCTGTATAAGTCACTAAACCTTTATAGGTCTCAGGCTTCTCATCTACAAAAGGAAGACATCTGATAAAATGACTTATGAGGTTCCTTCTACCTCTAAGTTGAATGAGCATCTTATTCATTCATTCATTCATTCATTCATTCATTCATTCATTCATTTGTTTATTTGTGGACTACAATGCTTGGCTAATCTAAACCCCCCCTCAATTTGCAATTAGGAAAGCTGTAACCTAGAAAGAAGACTAGATTTGCCCATAGTTACACAGCCTCTCTCTGGGCTGCAGCTTTTTCCCCTGAAAAAATAAGTGAGCAAGGTGATCTCCATGTGTTTTTTTAACTCAAAATGCTCTGACATGGCGAGGTGGTACTCCTCCCCCACTCTCTGAGACTGTTCTTGGTGAGTACATGTGCACATGTGTGTTCATGGAAGTATGTGAGTTATACATACGCCATATTGGTTCGAATCTGGGCTGCCCTGCTTTCTGTGCAACCTCCGTGCGCCCAGCACTCTCTATAAGAGAAGCCTTTTCTATTCAGGCGGCTGACACCTGACTAGTATCCCGTGGGTGCTTCTGGTCAGGCACGCCGCTTTCTGTGCACTTCCCGACACAAACTCCTTGCTCGCCCTGCACCCGTTCCAGTTCTCACTCAGCTGGGAGCGCTGCCTGCGTGCCCAGCGCCGCACTCCGGGCCAGACTCCGCCGGGAGGCCCAGGGGTCCGGCGTGGAGCCCTCTGTCCCAGCCGCCTCCCCCCAGGTCACCGGCCTGGCCCGGCTCCAGTCCGATGTCTAACACCCAGGAGGCCCTTCTCCCCCGCGGAGATAGTCTGGCAGCCACCGCAGCTCCCGGACCAGTCCTCCTCAAGGCGGCGGGAAGGGCCGGCCGCCCTGGCGCCCGGGCTGTTCTCCCGAGAAAGTTAGATACGCCCGCGCTCCCGGAGGAAGCCTCGCTCCTGCAGCCCTCCGAGACAAGCAGATCGGGGTTCGTAGGTGAAGCTCAGGCGGGGATGGAGCTGGCGGTGTTTCTGAAGGATGCGGGTGCTCGGTGTCAGACGCTCCGCACTACTCTGTCTCACTTGTTTCCGTCTCACTCTGGTTATAAACTGCCCAGTGGGGCTTGAGAGCCGGTGGAGGACAGGAGCCACAGGTGTCAGACTCTATTCCAGGGACGGGGGGAGCACAGGGTCACCACGCTCTGGGGGTCCCTCCCCCACCCCTTCCTGGCTTTTCCCTCCCCATGCTCCCGCCCCCCTCCCCGTCCTTCCCCAGCAGCCCCGAGAGGCAGAGAGAGACTGACACTGTCCCCCTTCCGTCTCTTTTCCTACCCAGAGTTCCCCTACACCCCGTCTCCAACCGAGCACGACAAGCGATCTGGGTCCGGCGTCCCCACGCCCATCATTGGGGGCGTGGTGGGGGGCATCATCCTGGTGCTGTTTGTGGCTCTGGTGCTTGTGGTCTACTTTCGTCGGCGCCGACACACCTTCAAGGGCGACTACAGTACCAAGAAGCATGTCTACGGAAATGGCTATAGCAAAGCGGGCATCCCCCAGCACCACCCGCCCATGGCCCAGAACCTCCAGTACCCCGACGACTCGGACGACGAGAAGAAGGCTGGGCCGCTGGGGGGGATTAGCTATGAGGAGGAAGAGGAGGAAGTGGGTGGGGGGGAGAGGAAGGTCGGGCCCCCGCACCCCAAGTATGAAGAGGACGTCAAGCGGCCCTACTTCACCGTGGACGAGGCTGAGGCCCGCTCTGACGGTTATGGGGACCGGACTCTTGGCTACCAGTATGACCCCGAGCAGCTGGACTTGGCTGAGAACATGGTTTCTCAGAATGACGGGTCTTTCATTTCCAAGAAGGAGTGGTATGTGTAGCCCCGCCTCTATGTCCGCTCCCTCCCCCCTCCCCCGCACGACCCCAGCCCCGTCCCCAAGGAGCTCCGCAGAGACTCGAGTGCCCCACCCTGAAGCCCCCACTACATCTAAAGGTATCTGGGGGGAAGGATCAAGCTGGGGCAGGGGGCTACTTTATTTTTTATCTCTTTCCTGGATGACTGCCTTCCGCTCCCTGCCCCCTCCTTTACCCGTTACCCCCACTTCCTGTGGTGTTGTGTTGGACTGTGGCTTTGGTGTTCCTGTACTTTCCTTTGACTACTATCTGCCCCGTGTATATGGAGCCTGTTCATGTCTTGTTGTGTTTCTTGACCCTGGGATATGAGGGGGCAATGGTACCCCAGCCATCTCCCCTCCCCCCTCATCCCGATCCCCAAACACTGGAATTTGTTTCTATGTCGTCTTCACTTCTTTTTTTCTTTATGGAGGGGGAGGGCTCCCCTGGAAGAAACAATGCATCTCTCCCTCCCCACCGCTCCCCCTTTTCCTAGGTTGAGTAACCTAGGACCATCTTCTTTCAACCTACCATGATTTAGGTAGAACGAACATGATTATAGACAGACTGGACTCATCCCGGGTGAAAGGGATGAAGGAATAGAGGAAGCAAAGTGAGGGGACTGGACAGCTGCCTCCAAGGACACTTTTTAAATAAGAGAAATGGGGGGCTCTTCTAGGCTGGATAATGCAATGGCTCCACTGGTCAGAGTATATTTTGCATTTTTTTTCCTCACTGCCTAACAAAGGGTTAGGCTGGCCATGATTTGATTACTCTTAGACTCCAGCACACACACACACAAACAAACACACACACACACACACACACGACACACACACAATTTCTCCTGGTGCCCCCTATCCTTTACAGGAGCACCCTATTTATACCCTCAGCCATGGGCTTCACTCCGGGGAGGTGGCTCCTTTTTTGCTCCTACCCCGATCTAGGGCATCCATCCTCCAAAAACTGGGGTTCGTCCGTCCCCAGCTGAGAGAGTTGGGGGAAGGCGCCTCAGGAAGAAAAGTTGAGATCAGAACATGATCCAATCACATAAAACTGCCTGTCTAGACCAATCTACACTCAGATCCCAAGACATTTTTAGCTTGGTCCCATCCCAACTAGCTGTTTAAGGTGCTGATGTTGCTTGGTTTTCTTTCTTGCTGTCCCTTATACGCAGCCAAACTCCACTCCCATCTCCCCAAATCTTCAGAGAAGAAAGGCCCAGGGACGCTGAGTACTAGGAAGAAAGTGCTTAGGTAAAAATGCTGTGTGTGTGTGTGTGTGTGTGTGTGTGTGTGTGTGTGTGTGTGTGGGTAGGGGAGAAAAGAGTTGGTAAAAACTCATAGGACAATATATAAAACTGAAGATGGATGCTATACCATATGCAAGCTACAGACTAATAATTAAAGGGCAAGAGGGGCAGATGGATCTCTGAATCCAAGTCCTGGAGAGTTCTTCAGTTCGTCTCCTCCATTATCCTCCTTCCTGCCCAAGTTAGACTTTATCATGTCCTTCTATCCAAGGAGGACCAAAGAGAAGACATCCAGATTAATTCAGGGCCTCTCTAGGTTCCTGACTCCCTGGTTTCCCCTCAAGAAGCTGTTTCACAGAAATGTTTCCCTATCTGCAAATGGAAAGAGAGAAAGGGCTCAGCAGAGAGGGAATTCCTTCCTTCCTCTGTCTCCCCTCCAAGTTCAAAGTGCCTCAATCCCCTCAGCCCTCAGAAGGAAGGGGGACTTCTCAACAGCCTTCCCCTCCCCCTAACCCCAGTGCCCTGCCCCCAAATTTGATCATCATGGGGAGAGAAAATTCACTAACTTTCCCCCCTTATTTCTGATAATAAAGTCCATTCCCACAAAGGGCACCAGACATAGGTGTCAGGGAGTGAGGATTGGAAATGCTGCATGATCAACAATTCCCACTTTGACTGAGGGATCTAATTAAGGATTATAACTAGGAGAGAGAGTGACTGATTCTGTGGAATGGCAGGCAGTAGCTGGAGATTCAGGGCATCCTGGAGAGCTGGCATTCAGGCAACCCCTTACCATTTCCCTACACAGATGCCACTATAGATATGTAAGCAGCCTATAACTGGGCCTTAATTTCCTCATCTGTAAAATGGGGGACTTTTATTAAATGAATTATTCTTGCTCTAAATCTTAGGGTCCTATGGTACTACCCAGAAAACCGTCCTCTCACCCAGGTGCTGCTATTTTACAGACTCCTTTTATCTTCTTTGCCCTGGTCCTATTCTCATCCTACTATCTCCTATTATCTCTGAAGATGGAGGGGCCTCCCAGGCAACTTCCGAGCCCCTCAACCTGCCTGCAGGTACTTGAGCAGTGTCCCAGCCCAAACCCCTTGACCACTAGACCCTATCCTAACTTTCCCAGTGGGCTGCCCAGTAGCCATGTAGCAGAACCATGGCCTTCTCTTACAAGCCTGGTACTGGGGAAGATGCGTCAGGCAATCCTGAGACCTCTTCAACCATGGCAGGGCCAGGAACAGCTCGGGGACTGGATCCAGGGAGTCCCACCCATCCACTGTTTCCCCCGGCAGTATTAGTACTCTCCTGTCCTCCCGAAAAGTGCAGGGCATTCCTTCTTTATTGTACCCTTGGCCCACCTTCCATCCTCTTCACTGGCCCACTTGTCTGTTCTACCTGGAGAGGAGCCAGGGCCGGTGCCCTGCTAGAAGTATTCCTTTTCTCTTAATTTCTCCACCAAAGTCTGCTCTCTGATCTGTTCTCCCAGTCTGGCATCTTCTGGAATCTTAAAATCAAATCCCTTTCTACCCACTGATATGCAGTGTCCTGCCAAACCCTAGTGTCTCTCTCCTTATTTCCTCCCTTTCCCCTGCCCAAAGCAAAGCACAAAGAGCAGAGCACATATAAGGGATGTGTCGAGGCATCCCCTTCCAGGACCCAGCAGCAATTCCCCAGCTGGCCCATTGCTGCAACCTTCAACAGGACCGAGGATGCTGGAGCGGCCATTTCCCTGCACCCTCTTTTTCTCCCTGCCAGCAGGTAGACATGAAGATTGACGTCGTTTCTGCGTTTATTCTCAGATGAACAAAGACCAGACGGATGTTAGGGTCGGACAAGCAGCAGAGGGCCCAGACGCCCTTCTAGCTGGCATAGTTGGGCTATCGGCCCATCGGGAAGAAATACAGTGAGAGTTGGGCTTCCTGGCTAGCTGCTGGGGCTTTCCCCATCCCCACAAGGTGAACTGTACTTCAGTCAAGGCTGGCTTTGCAGGAAGTGAAATGAAATGGGGCTGATTTGTGCAAAAGCCACCGGGGCTGTTTCCTTCTTGCCTCTTGCAGTGGCTTCCCCACTCCGTCCGCTGCCCTTCCTTCCCTTATTTAATAAATTTTGATATCATCCTTATTCACCTCAGACCCATCTGAGCTCCCTTTGTCTGGCAGACACCCAGTGTTTGTGTTAGGACCTAGCACACACAAGCTCTTCTGGGTGTCTACATCACACACATGTGTAGGTACATATACACACGTTCAGTCACATAGGTATGCAGCTTGCAGATACACACACACACAGACACAGGCACTCCAGGAGGAGTGGGCTTGATCTTGCTTGAATGAAGCACTGTAGGGGAATTGCCCTTTTGATCTTAAGTCAAAGGGTGACTAAGTTCCACAGGGGCACTGGGAGACAAGGACAGGGGTCCCAATAAACCAGGCACTGCTACTCTCTTCTTCCCTCCCAACCCTGCCCAAGCCACATGTGCAATAATTGTCCCTCCTAGGAATAACTGGGGAAGATGAGGGGTGAGGGGCTGGCCAACGACAAAGTTGTGAAAGGGGTCAGTTGGAGGTCTCCAGTTAGAAGACCTTGTCCTAGGAACAAGAGGATGGTCAGGAGAAAGGAAACCCTGCAGGTCCTGACCTTTTCTCAAAGCATTGTCCGAGGCTGGAGAGGAAAAGATGGGAGGTAGGAATCCCCTTTGTTTTGTTGATCCTGGGAATTCTTGATGATTTCTCCGGTCCAGCCTCCCCTGACATCCCATCCAATCAGAGTAAGGCCATGTGCATGTGAATGAGGCTTGAGCAGCTGGTCCTGGCTTTCCTGGCCCCTTGGAACCAATGGGGAGAAGGTATCTTCTTCCTTCCCATCCCCCCTTAAATCCCTCCACTCTCCAGCATCAAGGAGCTGAGTAGCAAGTTGGATTAGGGGAAACTCTTAAGAAGCCAAGTTTGGATTCCACAATTACTGATGCTTTTGGTGGCTCAGATGGGAAACCCAGGAGAACTGGGTGAGAGAGTGATGATTAAGTGTTTTAAGTGGAGTTTTTGTGTTATTATTGTTGCTTTTTTTTTTTTTTTTTTTAAAGAAAAAAATCAAGGAGAAGGCCCCTCCTTGCTCAAGATTGTAATGAGCTGCCTTTTCTTCCCTCCCATCTCCCCTTTATTTCTTTGGTTGAGTGAAGCATTATCAGGGGATGGGCCCGCCAGATTCCCAATTCTGACTATTGAGTGGGGTGTTTGTTCCCCCTTTGTATAAAAAAAAAATTATGGGTAAAAATGTACTGAGGAAAAAAATGTACTTTTTTATAAATAAAGAGTTTAAAACGAGTTCTGTTGTATTGTGTGCCATTTTCTCCCATCTAAGTTTCCAGCATTGACCTCCCCCAGAAAGTAGTGATTTGGTTTGGGACGTCCTTGGTCCAGGGCAGACTGTCTCCTGAGGATTCTGGCAGCTCCTTGGCCCCCACCCCTCCCTACTTTGCCCTGTTCTTCCACCCTTGGTCTGTTCCCTAGCACATGGTTTCTCATAGGTACATAGCTTTGAGTCTAGCTAAAAGCCCACTCAGGTATCTAGACCAAGCCCTTCATTTGTAAAATGAGGGAACTTCGTTTGGGAAAGATGATTTGACAGAGCTCACGAACACAGGGGTAAAAATTGGCTCTGAAGTTTATTTTTTTCTTAAGATAACATCTCTCGGGCTGTACCCTCTAGGGATCTAGGACCCAAGCCTTTTTTCCCCCAGTTTATCCAACCAATGAATGGCAAAGGATAGAAATCTTGGCCGAGTCCTTCACCAATGAGTTCTAAGTCAGCCTCATGCCCAAGAGAGTCCGGCTCATAAACGGCAAGTGCCAGGCAGCAGGAGCTGCCCGATACCCTGGGCTCAGCACTTCATGGGCAGAGCCCAAACTTGGCACCTTGGGCAGACGTTCTGTCACTACAAGTGACTAGTCATAGAGATGACTACAAATTGCTATTGCTCAGACTCAGCATGGAGGTTGCCTAAGGAAAACAGGTAGCTCATTTACTGATAATGAGAACAAGGGCATT